>NC_069505.1:454909844-454964844 GCF_027579735.1 Bombina bombina | reverse complement strand
GTTATATAAGTTTATGTTACACCCTGTACTGTGTACTATAAGGTAACTTCCTGCTGTAATTACAGGGTGTCTATAGGAAAACCTGGCACTGGGCTATTAAATGTACAGACTTCTGTTATATAAGTTTATGTTACACCCTGTATTGTACTATCAGGTAACATCCTGCTGTAATTACAGGGCGTCTAGAGGAAATCCCGGCACTGGGTTATTAAATGTACAGACATCTGTTATATAACTTTATGTTACACCCTGTACTGTGTACTATCAGGTAACTTCCTGCTGTAATTACAGGGCGTCTAGAGGAAAACCCGGCACTGGGCTATTAAATGTACAGACTTCTGTTATATAAGTTTATGTTACACCCTGTACTGTGTACTATCAGGTAACTTCCTGCTGTAATTACAGGGCGTCTAGAGGAAAACATGGGCACTGGGTTATTAAAGGTGAAGGAAGAGGATGAGACTGAAATACATTGGTTTCTCCCTGCCGGTGAGTAGTCACATGTTATCAATGGAGACGGCACACATCCACATAGGGCACAGATTCAGCAGGGACTGCTAATCCCAGTATCCGCAATGAAAAACAATGCAATTCAGCCTCTTTTCAAAAATAATGATAAAACCTCTTTATTGCTTCCACATCATGGGGAAAAAGGACAACGTTTCAAGCCCTGTAGTGGGCTCTTACTCATGTATGTATGTTGCATGACTAAGAGCCCACTATATGGCTTGGAATGTTGTCTTTCTTTCCATTATGTGGAAGCAATAAAGAGGTTTTATCATTATTTTTGAAAAGAGGCTGAATTGCATTGTTTTTCATTGCCGGCAAGTAGTAATACGTGAGAGTCTGCCGGGGCTGTGCACACAGTTACTGCTCTCTCATGTAGTTTACTGTCTGGTTTATAAGTGCTGGGGCTGTGCACACAGTTACTTACTGCTCTCATGTAGTTTACCGTCTGTTTTATAAGTGCTGGGGCTGTGCACACAGTTACTTACTGCTCTCATGTAGTTTACCGTCTGTTTTATAAGTGCTGGGGCTGTGCACACAGTTACTTACTGCTCTCTCATGTAGTTTACTGTCTGGTTTATAAGTGCTGGGGCTGTGCACACAGTTACTTACTGCTCTCATGTAGTTTACTGTCTGGTTTATATGTGCTGGGGCTGTGCACACTGTTACTTACTGCTCTCTCATGTAGTTTACTGTCTGGTTTATAAGTGCTGGGGCTCTGCACACAGTTACTTACTGCTCTCATGTAGTTTACTGTCTGGTTTATAAGTGCTGGGGCTGTGCACACGGTTACTTACTGCTCTCATGTAGTTTACTGTCTGGTTTATAAGTGCTGGGGCTGTGCACACAGTTACTTACTGCTCTCTCATGTAGTTTACTGTCTGGTTTATAAGTGCCGGGGCTGTGCACACATTTACTTACTGCTCTCTCATGTAGTTTACTGTCTGGTTTATAAATGCTGGGGCTGTACACACAGTTACTTACTGCTCTCTCATGTAGTTTACTGTCTGTTTTATAAGTGCTGGGGCTGTGCACACAGTTACTTACTGCTCTCATGTAGTTTACTGTCTGGTTTATAAGTGCTGGGGCTGTGCACACAGTTACTTACTGCTCTCATGTAGTTTACTGTCTGGTTTATAAGTGCTGGGGCTGTGCACACAGTTACTTACTGCTCTCTCATGTAGTTTACTGTCTGGTTTATAAGTGCTGGGGCTGTGCACACAGTACTGCGCTCATGTAGTTTACTGTCTGGTATATAAGTGCTGGGGCTGTGCACACAGTTACTTACTGCTCTCATGTAGTTTACTGTCTGGTTTATAAGTGCTGGGGCTGTGCACACAGTTACTTACTGCTCTCTCATGTAGTTTACTGTCTGTTTTATAAGTGCTGGGGCTGTGCACACAGTTACTTACTGCTCTCATGTAGTTTACTGTCTGGTTTATAAGTGCTGGGGCTGTGCACACAGTTACTTACTGCTCTCATGTAGTTTACTGTCTGGTTTATAAGTGCTGGGGCTGTGCACACAGTTACTTACTGCTCTCTCATGTAGTTTACTGTCTGGTTTATAAATGCTGGGGCTGTGCACACAGTTACTTACTGCTCTCATGTAGTTTACTGTCTGGTTTATAAGTGCTGGGGCTGTGCACACAGTTACTTACTGCTATCTCATGTAGTTTACCGTCTGGTTTATAAGTGCTGGGGCTGTGCACACAGTTACTTACTGCTCTCATGTAGTTTACTGTCTGGTTTATATAGCACAGCACAATCCAGAATAAAGGACTTAAAGGGAGATTCCGGTTAAAAATGTTAAATGCACATAGATGAATTACATATTTGAATAGAAACTTCTTTGCAATATAAATGTATTAGAAAAAATGCTTCTAGTAAAAGTTATCACTTTTTTAGTGATAACATTTCTCACTGCACGTGCATGTGAAGCATAACTAGATATTCTCAGTGCACTGGCATTTTAAATACTGCAGCTGCTCAGAGCATCAGTGGGGATTGTATGATGTCAGCAATTAAGGAATTGAGAAATTACCAGATGGTTTAAACACCTTAGGCTCTCTGAGCAAGTGCTGTGTTTAAAATGCTGGTGCACGGTGCATACTTAAATACACTTTTGAAACAGCTATAACTTTTATTTAGAAGCATATTTGCTAATGCATGTATTTTACAAACATTCTTCTATTTACAACTGAAATGCATCCATGTGTATTCCACTTTTGGCTGAAATGTCCATTTAAGCTAAAAAGTAAAAGAAAAGATGGAAAAAAACAATTGTGTATTTGATTCTCTCTGGGAAATAACAAACCGTTTTATGGTAACTTTATAGAAACTGAATCTGCTTTATTTGTACAGACGAAGATATAGTGAAAGTTGAGATAACAGAAGATCTGTGTGTGAGGCATCAGCTGGGAGCTCCGGATGAGGAAACCAGCGACAGTATCAGCCCAGGTGAGTGTGCACGTGTCTTGTGTCTGAGAGACGTGGGTTACAGATCAGTGTGTATGTATGTTGTGTCTGAGAGACGTGGGTTACAGCTGAGTGTGCACGTGTGTTGTGTCGGAGAGACGTGGGTTACAGATGAGTGTGCACGTGTGTTGTGTCGGAGAGACGTGGGTTACAGATGAGTGTGCACGTGTGTTGTGTCTGAGAGACGTGGGTTACAGATGAGTGTGCACGTGTGTTGTGTCTGAGAGACGTGGGTTACAGAAGAGTGTGCACGTGTGTTGTGTCTGAGAGACGTGGGTTACAGAAGAGTGTTCACGTGTGTTGTGTCTGAGAGACGTGGGTTACAGAAGAGTGTGCATGTGTGTTGTGTCTGAGAGACGTGGGTTACAGCTGAGTGTACACTTGTGTTGTGTCTGAGAGACGTGGGTTACATTTGAGCGTTGGACGTGTGTTGTGTCTGAAAGACGTGGATTACAGATGAGTGTGCACATGTGTTGTGTCTGAGAGACGTTGGTTACAGATGAGTGTGCACGTGTGTTGTATCTGAGAGACGTGGGTTACAGATGAGTGTGCACGTGTGTTGTCTGAGAGACATGGGTTACATTTGAGCGTTGGACGTGTGTTGTCTGAGAGACATGGGTTACATTTGAGCGTTGGACGTGTGTTGTGTCTGAAAGACGTGGGTTACAGATGAGTGTGCACGTGTGTTGTCTGAGAGACGTGGGTTACAGATGAGTGTGCACGTGTTTTGTCTGAGAGACGTGGGTTACAGATGAGTGTGCACGTGTGTTTTCTTAGAGACGTGGGTTACATTTGAGCGTTGAACGTGTGTTGTGTCTGAGAGACATGGGTTACAAATGAGTGTGCAGGTGTGTTGTGTCTGAGAGATGTGGGTTACATTTGAGCGTTGGACGTGTGTTGTGTCTGAGAGATGTGGGTTACAGCTGAGTGTGCACGTGTGTTGTGTCGTACAGACGTGGTTTAAAGATGAGTGTGCACGTGTGTTGTGTCTGAGAGACGTGGGTTACATTTGAGCGTGAGACGTGGGTTACAGGTGAGTATGCACGTGTGTTGTGTCTGAGAGATGTGGGTTACAGCTGAGTGTGCACGTGTGTTGTGTTGGAGAGACGTGGGTTACAGATGAGTGTGCATGTATGTTGTGTCTGAGAGACGTGGGTTACATTTGAGCGTTGGACGTGTGTTGTGTCTGAGAGACGTGGGTTACAGATGAGTGTGCACGTGTGTTGTGTCGGAGAGACGTGGGTTAAAGATGAGTGTGCACGTGTGTTGTGTCTGAGAGACGTGGGTTACAGCTGAGTGTGCACGTGTGTTGTGTCGGAGAGACGTGGGTTAAAGATGAGTGTGCACGTGTGTTGTGTCTGAGAGACGTGGGTTACAGCTGAGTGTGCACGTGTGTTGTGTCGGAGAGACGAGGGTTAAAGATGAGTGTGCACGTGTGTTGTGTCTGAGAGAGATGTGGGTTACATTTGAGCGTTGGACGTGTGTTGTGTCTGAGAGAGGTGGGTTACAGCTGAGTGTGCACGTGTGTTGTGTCGGAGAGACGTGGGTTACAGCTGAGTGTGCACGTGTGTTGTGTCTGAGAGACGTGGGTTACAGCTGAGTGTACACTTGTGTTGTGTCTGAGAGACGTGGGTTACAGCTGAGTGTGCACGTGTGTTGTGTCTGAGAGACGTGGGTTACAGCTGAGTGTACACTTGTGTTGTGTCGGAGAGACGTGGGTTAAAGATGAGTGTGCACGTATGTTGTGTCTGAGAGACGTGGGTTATAGCTGAGTGTACACTTGTGTTGTGTCTGAGAGACGTGGGTTACAGCTGAGTGTGCACGTGTGTTGTGTCTGAGAGACATGGGTTACAGCTGAGTGTACACTTGTGTTGTGTCTGAGAGACGTGGGTTACAGCTGAGTGTGCACGTGTGTTGTGTCTGAGAGACATGGGTTACAGCTGAGTGTACACTTGTGTTGTGTCGGAGAGACGTGGGTTAAAGATGAGTGTGCACGTGTGTTGTGTCTGAGAGACGTGGGTTACATTTGAGCATTGAACGTGTGTTGTGTCTGAGAGACGTGGGTTACAGATGAGTGTGCACGTGTGTTGTGTCTGAGAGACGTGGGTTACAGCTGATTGTTCACGTATGTTGTGTCTGAGAGACGTGGGTTACAGCTGAGTGTGCACGTGTGTTGTGTCGGAGAGACGTGGGTTACAGATGAGTGTGCATGTATGTTGTGTCTGAGAGACTTGGGTTACAGATGAGTGTGCACATGTTTTGTGTCTGAGAGACGTGGGTTACAGATGATTGTGCACGTGTGCTGTGTCTGAGAGACGTGGGTTACATTTGAGCATTGAACGTGTGTTGTGTCTGAGAGACGTGGGTTACAGCTGAGTGTGCACATGTGTTGTGTCTGAGAGACATGGGTTACAGCTGAGTGTGCACGTGTGTTGTGTCTGAGAGACGTGGGTTACAGCTGAGTGTGCACATGTGTTGTGTCTGAGAGACATGGGTTACAGCTGAGTGTGCACATGTGTTGTGTCTGAGAGACGTGGGTTACAGCTGAGTGTGCACATATGTTGTGTCTGAGAGACGTGGGTTACAGATGATTGTGCACGTGTGCTGTGTCTGAGAGACGTGGGTTACATTTGAGCATTGAACGTGTGTTGTGTCTGAGAGACGTGGGTTACAGCTGAGTGTGCACATGTGTTGTGTCTGAGAGACATGGGTTACAGCTGAGTGTGCACGTGTGTTGTGTCTGAGAGACGTGGGTTACAGCTGAGTGTGCACATGTGTTGTGTCTGAGAGACATGGGTTACAGCTGAGTGTGCACATGTGTTGTGTCTGAGAGACGTGGGTTACAGCTGAGTGTGCACATATGTTGTGTCTGAGAGACGTGGGTTACAGATGTGTGTGCACGTGTGTTGTCTGAGAGACGTGGGTTATAGGTAAGTGTGCATGTGTGTTGTGTCTGAGAGATGTGGGTTACAGATGAGTGTGCACGTGTTTTGTGTCGGAGAGACGTGGGTTACATTTGAGCGTTGGACGTGTGTTGTGTCTGAGAGACGTGGGTTACAGATGAGTGTGCACATGTGTTGTGTCTGAGAGACGTGGGTTATAATTGAGTGTTGGACGTGTGTTGTGTCTTAGAGACGTGGGTTGCATTTGAGCGTTGGACGTGTGTTGTGTCTGAGAGACGTGGGTTATAATTGAGTGTTGGACGTGTGTTGTGTCTTAGAGACGTGGGTTGCATTTGAGCGTTGGGCGTGTGTTGTGTCTGAGAGACGTGGGTTACAGATGAGTGTGCACATGTGTTGTGTCTGAGAGACGTGGGTTATAATTGAGTGTTGGACGTGTGTTGTGTCTTAGAGACGTGGGTTGCATTTGACCGTTGGATTTGTGTTGTGTCTGAGAGACGTGGGTTACAGGTGAGTGTGCATGTGTGTTGTGTCTGAGAGACGTGGGTTACAGCGGAGTGTGCACGTGTGTTGTGTCTGAGAGACGTGGGTTACATTTGAGCGTTGGACGTGTGTTGTGTTTTAGAGACGTGGGTTACAGATGAGTGTGCATATATGTTGTGTCTGAGCGACGTGGGTTACAGCTGAGTGTACACTTGTGTTGTGTCTGAGAGACGTGGGTTACAGCTGAGTGTGCACCACGTGTGTTGTGTCTGAGAGACGTGGGTTACAGCTGAGTGTGCACATATGTTGTGTCTGAGAGACGTGGGTTACAGCTGAGTGTGCACGTGTGTTGTGTCTGAGAGACGTGGGTTACATTTGAGCATTGAACGTGTGTTGTGTCTGAGAGACGTGGGTTAAAGATGAGTGTGCACGTGTGTTGTGTCTGAGAGACGTGGGTTACAGTTGAGTGTGCATGTATGTTGTGTCTGAGAGACGTGTGTTACAGCTGAGTGTGCACGTGTCTTGTGTCTGAGAGACGTGGGTTACATTTGAGCGTTGGACGTGTATTGTGTCTGAGAGACGTGGGTTACAGGTGAGTGTGCACGTGTGTAATGTCTGAGAGACGTGGGTTACATTTGAGCGTTGGACTTGTATTGTGTTGGAGAGACGTGGGTTACAGGTGAGTGTGCACATGTGTTGTGTCTGAGAGACGTGGGTTACAGCTGAGTGTGCATGTTTGTTGTGTCTGAGAGATGTGGGTTACAGCTGAGTGTGCACGTGTGTAATGTCTGAGAGACGTGGGTTACAGCTGAGTGTGCATGTGTGTTGTGTCTGAGAGACGTGGGTTACATTTGAACGTTGGATTTGTGTTGTGTCTGAGAGACGTGGGTTACAGATAAGTGTGCACGTGTGTTGTGTCTGAGAGACGTGGGTTACATTTGAGCATTGGACGTGTGTTGTGTTTTAGAGACGTGGGTTACAGATGAGTGTGCATATATGTTGTGTCTGAGCGACGTGGGTTACAGATGAGTGTGCATATATGTTGTGTCTGAGAGACGTGGGTTACAGATGAGTCTGCACTTGTGTTGTGTCTGAGAGACGTGGGTTACAGATGAGTGTGCACGTGTTGTGTCTGAGAGACGTGGGTTACAGCTGAGTGTGCACGTGTGTTGTGTCTGAGAGACGTGGGTTACATTTGAGCGTTGGACGTGTGTTTTAGAGACGTGGGTTACAGATGAGTGTGCATATATGTTGTGTCTGAGCGACGTGGGTTACAGATGAGTGTGCATGCAGGGGCGGACTGACAAGTCGGGCAATTCGGCCCATGCCCGAGGGCCCTGCATCTTAGAGGGCCCCAGCCACTACAGGCAGATGCAGCACTAATTAAGGAAGGAAACCTTTTTTTTCATAATTTATTATTATTTTTTTTATATCAAAATGTATTTTTATGTTTTAACTTTCTGGGGGTGGGGCCGCTCAAGTTTGTGCAGTGGAGGGCTGCAGATGTCGGCTCATGGCTCAGCAATGTCAGTGAAGTGTCGACAAGGCGCACACAGGAAATGGTAAAACTGTGCACAGGCTTCCGTGGAGGATGGAGGGCTATAGTTGTCAGAGCTGGGCTGCTACTCTGATTTACTCTGGGGCCCGTCTGTTAAGCTGCTGTCTGCGTCGGTCTGCCTGTGACATAATCAGTGAAGTGCACTGACCTAACATTCCTCAGCAAAGCAAGAGGACAAAGGTAGGGGCAGCATTTTAATTTACAATCATGTATTACTACAAAGTCTGCCAGGATTGGAAAATGTACACATGCTGAATAAGACCGCAGTGAAAACTGACTCTTTTGGATAACGATCTTGTGTTTCCTCTCAGTTTAACAGAGGGGCACAGATCTGTCATCTGACCCATCCACTCTGCTCTTGTTTGCATTATATTGACATGTTGAACCTTCCACTGCCAATAAGGCTAATACAAAGCTTCAGGAATTACTTTAAACAGTATGGCACAATAGCAGTATCATGTAGTGTCTCAGTGATATTACACATCATCATGTATAACTTTTTCTTTCAAAAAGACTAAACCCTCTCTAATTTTACCTCATAATAATCCTATAGTCATTCTATATATTTATTTACTATTAATGGAGCAATTATTTGTGCACAATAGCAAAGCACACTGAAAGGAACAATGAGACAAGAGAATATAATGCTTATATATATGTATGTATTTGTCAGTATTTTTATGTGTGTATATATATATATATATATATATATATATATATATTTGTGTGTGTAAATGTATGTGTATGTATTTGTCAGTATTTTTATATATATATGTGTGTGTATATATATATATATATATATATATATATATATATATATATATATATATATATATATATATATATATATATATATATATATACTGTGTATGTGTCTGTATTTATGTCTGTCTCTTTACCCATGTGTGTGTGTATGTGTGTGTATGTGTCTGTTTGTGTGTATAAATATGTGTAAGAAATTAGTTATCACTGTTAACCCCTTATGTGAATGCATATTTACCAAACCTGTACACAGAGTACCCCCAGAATGGCAGCAGTTTAATTGCACCATTAAAAAAAATAAAAACACAAATAAATATGCAAACATGTCAGACGTGTGCTGCAGTCCAGTTAGATCTGATTTATCTACCTTTACTATTAATAGAAGCAATTACTTGTACACAACAGCAAAGCACACTGAACGGAACAGTGAGACACTTCTATACGTGGGAATGTATATTATGTATGTATGAATGCATATGTGTGTGTGTATATGTTTATGTGAGTTTGTGTTTGTCAGTATTTTTATATATGTATATTTATGCGTATGTACATATCCATGTGTTTGTGTGTTTAAATATATGTGTATATCTATCTGTGTGTGTATGTTTGTGTATATATACATATATATATATATATATATATATATATATATCCATGTTTGTATGTTTGTGTAAATATGAAATATGTGTATATCTCTGAGTGTGTGTGTTTAAGTAATGTTATAATGCTTAACCCCTTATGTGCATGCATATTTTCCAAACCTGTACACATTGTACTTCCAGAACAACAGCAGGTTAAGGTCACCATTAACCCCCCCCCCCCAAAAAAAAAAATATATGCAAACATAAATCAGAAATGTGCTGCAGCCCATTTAAATTTGAATTCCAGCAGGCCCATTTATCAAGCTCCGTATGGAACTTGAAGGGCCGTGTTTCTGGCGAGTCTTCAGACTCGCCAGAAACACAAGTTATGAAGCAGCGGTCTAAAGACCGCTGCTTCATAACCCTGTCCGCCTGCTCTGAGCAGGCGGACAGGAACCGCCGGAAATCAACCCGATCGAATACGATCGGGTTGATTGACAGCTCCCTGCTGGCGGCCGATTGGCTGCGAGTCAGCAGGGGGCGGCGTTGCACCAGCAGCTCTTGTGAGCTGCTGGTGCAATGTTAAATGTGGAGAGCGTATTGCTCTCCGCATTTAGCGAGGTCTTGCGGACCTGATCCGCAGTGTCGGATCAGGTCCGCAAGCCCTTTGATAAATGGGCCCCTAAGAGTCATTTGTACTTGTCCCCTGACCAAAACATGGCAGGAATTCACTGTAAGTTAATGTGATCTATTGTAGGGCTTGATAATAGGAGTACATTGTAATGAATGTTGTTTAGTATGTTCTATCTGAATAATAAAGTTTCATTTTGACTTTACTCTCCCTTTAAAATGGATTTCTCTAAACCTGCCCTGGTGTCCGTTAAAGTGGGGACAGTTTTATCTGCTAGACGTATACTTATAGGATCATCTCTTATTTAAAACAAAGATATCATCTTCAAAATTAGATAAAGTGCCCAGTTAAATAAGAAATTGTCAAATTTATATCAGTCAAGTGATACATAAGACCATAAAATCAAAATTAAACTTTTCATAATTCAGACAGCACACAATATTATAAAAATTCCCAATTTACTTCTAATATTAAAATTTGTTTTTCCACATTGATATCTTTAAAATCATACTTAGGTAGGCTCAGGAGCATCAACACTACTGTGAGCTACCAGGCGCTTGGTTGCTATATATATATATATATATATATATATATATATATATATATATATATATATATATATATATATATATATATATATATATATATATATATACTTCTAGTCATTGGCTCACCCAATATGTTCAGCTAGCTCACAGTAGTGCACTGCTGCCCCTGAGCCTACCAAGGGTTACTATTCAACAAAAGGATACCAATAAAATTAAGCAAATTTAATAACAGACATAAATTGGCAAATTGTATAAAAATTACATGCAGTATCTATAATATGATAGTTTAATTTTCACTTTCTGTCCCTTTAAAATATTATATAACTCCCTTATTTAAGATTTTCTTTTCAACCAAACATAACATGCCCAAGGCTAAGCTAAAGGGACACTGTACACTAGATTTTTCTTTGCATAAATGTTTTGTAGATGATCCATTTATATAGCTCATCTGGTAGTGTTTTTATAAAAATGTATAATTTTGCTTATTTTTTAAGAACATTGCGTTTACAGTCTCCTTTTTATGTTATCTGTCTTTTCATATGCAGGGGAGGGGGAGTGTCTGTTTTTTGTTTGTTTACCCAGCCCCTTTCAGTGGGTATCCCAGACTACTTCATCAACTTTGCTAAACTAGAAACTTCTAAGTAAGTTTTTAAAGGTTTTATATCAGTATCTGTACAGATTATTATTTATAGTAGTGTCTCTTACATGTAGTTATATGAAAATGGGTGTATACTGTCCCTTTAAATGCTCTTTTTATTTTTAGCCTCAAAACCAGACTCCAGCTTTCCTCCACCAATATACTGGACAATCTGTGATGACTGGACACAATGATAGGGGTCACACAATGTCCCACCTAACAGCATTACCTTAGCCCCAATGTTGATCCCATAATGTATATTTTTCACAACTAAGCAGTAATTTTACCCCTTTGCTGCCAGTGACATACAAATTAATGATTATACCTCTTTAGCTGCCAGTAACAAGTAAACAGAAGTGATTTTACCCCTTGTCTGACCCTCACTACTTTCTGCTCCATATTGTAGTGCAAATGGGCATGAGAAAACGATTTATATTTATCTAACACACAGGGACTTTAAAAAAAACTTGACATTTATGATTTTACTAGACAGCCAGTCACAGTTTGCTTAAATACTGTACTGTCCAGTTGAATGCTGGACACCTTAAAACCCTGTACATATATATAAGCTGGGAAGAAAGAAAATTACCTGTTCCACTTTGACTACCTATTGCCTTTTACCCAGCTCAAGAGGAGATCTAGTGCTGAATGTATTATGTTATATTTAAATGCCATGCATACCATATTGCCATGTTTGGTTTACAAGTTTTGAAAAACTCTGTGTCTAGCAGTTGTTTGTTGTGTGTTCAAGTAATTGAATCACAGACGCTCAATGCATGCCATATTTCCATGCCATCAATGTTAACATCTCAAATAACTATGTAGAAAAATTGTCTCTCTTTATATGGCAATTAAAAACAAGGTGGGGGAGGGGCACACGAGGAGGGGCAGGTGAGGTAGGTAGGTGGAGCAAAAAGGGGGTGGGGGGCCCTGCCACACTTTTGCCCGGGGGCCCTTATTGGTCTCAGTCCGCCCCTGTGTGCATGTATGTTGTGTCTGAGAGACGTGGGTTACAGCTGAGTGTGCAGTTGTGTTGTGTCTGAGAGACGTGGGTTACAGATGTGTGTGCACGTGTGTTGTCTGAGAGACGTGGGTTATAGGTAAGTGTGCATGTGTGTTGTGTCTGAGGGATGTAGGTTACAGATGAGTGTGCACGTATGTAATGTCTGAGAGACATGGGTTACATTTGAGCGTTGGATGTGTGTTGTGTCTGAGAGACGTGGGTTACAGATGAGTGTGCACGTGTGTTGTGTCTGAGAGACGTGGGTTATAATTGAGCGTTGGACGTGTGTTGTGTCTGAGAGACGTGGGTTACAGATGAGTGTGCACATGTGTTGTGTCTTAGAGACGTGGGTTGCATTTGACCGTTGGACGTTTGTTGTGTCTGAGAGACGTGGGTTACAGCTGAGTGTGCACGTGTGTTGTGTCTGAGAGATGTGGGTTACAGTTGAGTGTTGACGTGTGTAATGTCTGAGAGACGGGTTACAGCTAAGTGTGCACATATGTTGTGTCTGAGAGACGTGGGTTACAGATGAGTGTGCATTTGTGTTGTGTCTGAGAGACGTGGGTTACATTTAAGCGTTGGACGTGTATTGTGTCTGAGAGACGTGGGTTACAGGTGAGTGTGCACGTGTGTAATGTCTGAGAGACGTGGGTTACATTTGAGCGTTGGACTTGTGTTGTGTCTGAGAGACGTGGGTTACAGCTATGTGTGCACGTTTGTTGTGTCTGAGAGACGTGGGTTACAGCTGAGTGTGCACGTGTGTTGTGTCTGAGAGACGTGGATTACAGCTGAGTGTGCACATATGTTTTGTCTGAGAGACGTGGGTTACATTTGAGCGTTGGACGTGTGTTGTGTCTGAGAGACGTGGGTTACAGCTGAGTGTGCAGGTGTGTTGTGTCTGAGAGACGTGGGTTACAGATGAGTGTGCACGTGTGTTGTGTCTTAGAGACATGGGTTACATTTGAGCGTTGAACGTGTGTTGTGTCTGAAAGACATGGGTTACAGATGAGTGTGTACGTGTGTTGTGTCTGAGAGACGTGGGTTACATTTGAGTGTTGGACGTGTGTTGTGTCTGAGAGACGTGGGTTACAGCTGAGTGTGCACGTGTGTTGTGTCAGAGAGACGTGGGTTACAGATGAGTGTGCACGTGTGTTGTGTGCAAGGGAGGTAGATTTTTTGTGTGCATTAAAACCACTACTTATTCTTAGAACATAGCCATTAAAATGGGCTGAGCATGCAGGAAGCTTCAACCTATTTATCTTACCTCTAAATCTACACAAAGGCCTCCTTTCTTATCTCTATATACACAAAAGAAATACACAGAGCATCTGAAAATTAAAAGTTTAGCATAGATGGAGGTTTCAACGGGCAAGATCAGTTATTTTAAATGAAAAAATAAAGATAAAGGAGCCATTTGCAAACACTTTCATGCACTCCAGCAAGTAAAATTGATTATTAGAAACCTGTTAAAGAGGAGGAAAAAATACAGTGCACTGTCCCTTTAAGTGATGTTTGCTCATACAGACAAGTGACACTATCCTGGGAAGGGAACTGCTTCTTATCTCACACAAGGTGCCATAAAACTCTTCTTTCTTAGACTCCGATCAATTGACAGGAAAACTAGAATTGAGGAAATGTGACCAATTAGCAGCCAATAGCCCACTGCAATAAAAATTCCTGATCGGTTAGTAACTTGGCTTCTAAATGGCTGAAATAGAACAAATGACTGTGTTCCTGCCCATCAGAGGCGGGCCTTTTTATGAGTTTTAACCTTGCGTTTGCCTAGCTGCAGCTTCTTGTTAAAGGGATAATCTAGTCAGAAATAAACTTTTATGATTTGGATAGAGCATGCAATTTTAATCAAATTTCAAATTTACTCCTATTATCAATTTTTCTTTGTTCTCTTGGTATCTTTATTTAAAAAAAGCTGGAAAGTAATTTTAGGAGCCAAACCATTTTTGGTTCAGCACCAGGGTAGCGCTTGCTGATTGGATGGCTACATTTAGCAACCAAGAGAATGAAGAAATATGCATAATAGGAGTACATTAGAAAGTTGCTTGAAATTGCTGCTCTATCTGAATCACAAAAGTTTATATTTGCCTATAGTATTCCTTTAATCCCACCCGCTCAATACACAAAACAGCCAAGGGAGGTCGGGAACTTTCTCAGCGCTGATGCTGTAAAATGATACAATACAGAATTAACAAACCCCTATTCCATCCGTCAGTTCAAATTTCCCTTTCTTTCTAATGACACGATGAGTCCACAGATCATCTAATTACTGTTGGGAATTTCACTCCTGCCCAGCAGGAGGCGGCAAAGAGCACCACAGCAAAGCTGTTAAATATCTCCTCCCACCCCATTCATTCTCTTTGCCTACGTTAGTGATAGGAAGAGGTAAAGTGAGGTATTAGAAAAGATTCTTCAATCAAGAGTTTATTATTTTTTAAGTAGTACAAGATTGTGCTGCCTTGTGCTAGGGTGTAGCCGTAGTCCATATCAGTCTCTTTAGTAGAGCAGTGGTGGCTTTAGAGCAATGGGAACTGGTGGGACATAATTCTCACTGCGCCTTCCATATAATTTATGCTGCCCTAACTCTGAAAGCCTGAGTAAGATTACTCAGTCTTTTTTCTTTCCGCAGGTCTATGTGAGGGAGAGGACCTCTCAAACCTGGTGAGCTGCCTTGCTGTCAGGCAGATTTGTGAGGTAAGTGCTGACTTTATTATTTCTGGGGGAAGAAAGAAGAACACTCAGAAACAAAGAAGTGGGCACTTTATTTCAAAGCATTATAAAGGACTCAGAGTGAGGGCACTTTATAAATGGGACACTTAAACTCTCCTATACTGGAGAGGCCTTATTAGACAGCCTTTTCTCTTGTAAGGTGTATCCAGTCCACGGATCATCCATTACTGGTGGGATATTCTCCTTCCCAACAGGAAGTTGCAAGAGGATCACCCACAGCAGAGCTGTCTATATAGCTCCTCCCCTAACTGCCACCTCCAGTCATTCTCTTGCAACTCTCGACAAGCATGGAAGCAGTAAGAGAGATGTGGTGAAATGTAGTTATTTTTTCTTCAAATCAAAAGTTTGTTATTTTTAAATGGTACCGGAGTTGTACTATTTTGGTCCCAGGCAGAAAATAGAAGAAGAATCTGCCTGTGGTCTCTAATGATCTTAGCAGGTTGTAACTAAGATCCATTGCTGTTCTCACACATAACTGAAGAGAGAGGTAACTTCAGCTGGGGAATGGCGTGCAGGTTATCCTGCTATGAGGTATGTGTACTTTAATTTTTTTCTAGAGGAATGTAAATGCTAGAAAATGCTGCTGATACCAGATTTATTAAAGGTAAGCCTGATTACAGTGATTTAATAGTGACTGGTATCATGCTTACTGTCAGAGGTAATACTCTTATTATTTTTCAATATAAAACATTTGCTGGGAGTGTTTAAACGTTTTTATATATGTTTTGGTGATAAATCTTTATTGGGGCCTAGTTTTTTTCCACATGGTTGGCTTAAATTTGCCTAGAAACAGTTTTCTTAGGCCTCCCACTGTGTAGACATGAGTGGGAGGGGCCTAATTTAGCGCTTAATTGCGCAGTAACTTTTGCAGACTGAGACATCCAGCTTCCCTCAAGAAGTCTCCTGAATGCTATAGGACCTCTCTAAAGGGCTTTTAGGCTTTCCAAAGTCGTTTGTATGGAATGGTAGGGCCACAGCAGAGCTGTGGCAGTTTGTTGTGACTGTTAAAAAACGTCTATAATGTTTTTTTGATCCGTTTTTTAAACTAAGGGGTTAATCATCCATTTGCAAGTGGGTGCAGTGCTCTGTTAGCTTATTATACACACTGTAAAAATTTCGTTTGATTTACTGCTTTTTTTCACTGTTTTTCAAATTCTGACCTTTTTTATTTTTCTTAAAGGCACAGTACCGTTTTTATTTTTTGCTTGTTAACTTGCTTTAAAGTGTTTTCCAAGCTTGCTGGTCTCATTGCTAGTCTGTTTAAACATGTCTGACATAGAGGAAACTCCTTGTTCATTATGTTTAGAAGCCATGGTGGAACCCCCTCTTAGAATGTGTACCAAATGTACTGATTTCACTTTAAGTAATAAAGACCATATTCTGTCTTTAAAAAATTTATCACCAGAGGAATCTGACGAGGGGGAAGTTATGCCGACTAACTCGCCCCATGTGTCAGAACCTTTAAATCCCGCTCAAGGGACTCACGCTCAAGAGGCGCCAAGTACATCTAGCGCGCCCATGGCGTTTACTTTACAAGACATGGCGGCAGTCATGGATAATACACTGTCAGCGGTATTATCCAGACTACCTGGGTTTCGAGGAAAGCGAGACAGCTCTGGAGTTAGAAGAAATACAGAGCATACTGACGCTTTAAGAGCTATGTCTGATACCCCCTCACAATATGCAGAAGCTGAGGAAGGAGAGCTTCTTTCTGTGGGTGATTTTTCTGATTCAGGGAAGAGGATTCAACCTGATTCTGAAATATCTACATTTAAATTTAAGCTTAAACACCTCTGCGTGTTGCTCAGGGAGGTTTTAGCTGCTCTGAATGACTGTGATACAATTGCAGTGCCAGAGAAATTGTGTAGATTGGATAAATACTATGCAGTACCTGTTTACACTGATGTTTTTCCAATACCTAAAAGGTTTACAGAAATTATTACTAAGGAATGGGATAGACCAGGTGTGCCGTTCACTCCCCCTTCCTATTTTTAAGAAAATGTTTCCAATAGATATCGCCACACGGGACTTATGGCAAACGGTCCCTAAGGTGGAGGGAGCAGTTTCTACACTTGCTAAGCGTACTACTATCCCTGTCGAGGACAGTTGTGCTTTCTTAGATCCAATGGATAAAAAGTTAGAGGGTTACCTTAAGAAAATGTTTATTCAACAAGGTTTTATTCTACAGCCCCTTGCATGCATTGCCCCAGTCACTGCTGCTGCGGCCTTTTGGTTTGAGTCTCTGGAAGAGGCTTTACAGGTAGAGACCCCATTGGATGATATACTTGACAAGCTTAGAGCACTTAAGCTAGCCAATTCTTTTGTTTCTGATGCCATTGTTCATTTGACTAAACTTACGGCTAAGAATTCTGGTTTTCTATTCAGGCGCGTAGGGCGCTATGGCTTAAATCATGGTCAGCTGACGTTACTTCAAAGTCTAAGCTGCTTAATATTCCCTTCAAGGGGCAGACCCTATTCGGGCCTGGTTTGAAGGAGATCATTTCTGATATCACTGGAGGAAAAGGTCATGCCCTTCCTCAAGATAGGTCCAAATCAAGGGCCAAACAGTCTAATTTTCGTGCCTTTCGAAACTTCAAGGCGAGTGCGGCATCAGCTCCCTCTAATACAAAACAAGAGGGAACTTTTGCCCAGTCCAAGTCGGTCTGGAGACCTAACCAGACTTGGAACAAAGGTAAGCAGGCCAAAAAGCCTGTTGCTGCCTCTAAGACAGCATGAAGGATTGGCCCCCGATCCGGTAACGGATCTAGTAGGGGGCAGACTTTCGCTCTTCACCCAGGCTTGGGCAAGAGATGTCCATGATCCCTGGGCGTTGGAAATTGTATCCCAGGGATATCTTCTGGACTTCAAAGCTTCTCCTCCAAAAGGGAGATTTCACCTTTCACAATTATCTGCAAACCAGATAAAGAGAGAGGCATTTTTACACTGTGTTCAAGACCTCCTAGTTATGGGAGTGATCCACCCAGTTCCAAAGGAGGAACAGGGACAAGGATTCTATTCAAATCTGTTTGTGGTTCCCAAAAAAGAGGGAACCTTCAGACCAATCTTAGATCTCAAGATCTTAAACAAATTTCTCAGGGTCCCATCATTCAAGATGGAGACTATTCGTACCATCCTGCCTATGATCCAGGAGGGTCAATACATGACTACAGTGGATTTAAAGGATGCTTATCTTCACATTCCGATACACAAAGATCATCATCGGTTTCTCAGGTTTGCCTTCCTAGATAGGCATTACCAGTTTGTGGCTCTTCCCTTTGTGTTAGCTACAGCCCCAAGAATCTTTACGAAGGTTCTGGGGTCACTTCTGGCGGTCCTAAGGCTGCGGGGCATAGCAGTAGCCCCTTATTTATACGACATTCTGATACAGGCGTCAAATTTCCAAATTGCCAAGTCTCATATGGACATAGTTCTGGCATTTCTGAGGTCGCATGGGTGGAAAGTGAACGAAGAAAAGAGTTCTCTATCCCCTCTCACAAGAGTCTCCTTTCTGGGAACTCTAATAGATTCTGTAGAAATGAGGATTTACCTGACAGAGACCAGGTTATCAAAACTTCTAAGCCGTGTTCTTTATTCCACTTCTCGCCCTTCGATGGCTCAGTGTATGGAAGTAATCGGCTTAATGGTAGCAGCAATGGACATAGTGCCGTTTGCCTGCCTACATCTCAGACCGCTGCAACTCTGCATGCTCAGTCAGTGGAATGGGGATTACACCGATTTGTCCCCTCTACTAAATCTGGATCAAGAGACCAGGGATTCTCTTCTCTGGTGGCTATCTCGGGTCCATCTGTCCAAAGGTATGACCTTTCGCAGGCCAGATTGGACAATAGTAACGACAGATGCCAGCCTTCTGGGCTGGGGGGCAGTCTGGAACTCCCTGAAGGCTCACGGATCGTGGACTCGGGAGGAGACCCTCCTCCCAATAAACATTCTGGAACTAAGCGCGATATTCAATGCTCTTCAAGCTTGGCCTCAGCTAGCGACAATGAGGTTCATCAGATTTCAGTCAGACAACATCACGACTGTGGCTTAAATCAACCATCAAGAGGGAACAAGGAGTTCCCTAGCGATGTTGGAAGTTTCAAAGATAATTCGTTGGGCAGAGATTCACTCTTGCCACCTATCAGCTATCCATATCCCAGGTGTAGAGAACTGGGAGGCGGATTTTATAAGTCGACAGACTTTTCATCCGGGGGAGTGGGAACTCCATCCGGAGGTATTTGCACAATTGGTTCAACGTTGGGGCGAACCAGAACTGGATCTCATGGCGTCTCGCCAGAACGCCAAACTTCCTTGTTACGGATCCAGGTCCAGGGACCCCCAGGCAACGCTGATAGATGCTCTAGCAGCGCCTTGGTCCTTCAACCTGGCTTATGTGTTTCCACCGTTTCCTCTGCTCCCTCGTCTGATTGCCAAAATCAAGCAGGAGAGAGCATCGGTGATCTTGATAGCGCCTGCGTGGCCACGCAGGACTTGGTATGCAGACCTGGTGGACATGTCATCCCTTCCACCATGGACTCTGCCTCTGAGACAGGGCCTTCTACTTCAGGGTCCTTTCAACCATCCAAATCTAATTTCTCTGAGACTGACTGCCTGGAGATTGAACGCTTGATTTTATCAAAGCTTGGCTTCTCCGATTCAGTTATTGATACCTTAATTCAGGCACGAAAGCCTGTCACCAGGAAAATCTATCATAAGATATGGCGTAAATATCTTTATTGGTGTGAATCCAAGGGTTACTCATGGAGTAAAGTCAGGATTCCCAGGATATTATCTTTTCTCCAAGAAGGATTGGAGAAAGGATTGTCAGCTAGTTCCTTAAAGGGACAGATTTCTGCTCTGTCTATTCTTTTCCACAAGCGTCTGGCGGATGTTCCAGGCGTTCAGGCATTTTGTCAGGCTTTAGTTAGAATCAAGCCTGTGTTTAAACCTGTTGCTCCACCATGGAGTTTAAATTTGGTTCTTAAAGTTCTTCAGGGGGTTCCGTTTGAGCCTCTTCATTCCATAGATATCAAACTTTTATCTTGGAAAGTTCTATTTTTGGTAGCTATTTCCTCGGCTCGTAGAGTTTCCGAGTTATCTGCCTTACAATGTGATTCCCTTTATCTGATCTTCCATGCAGATACGGTAGTTTTGTGTACCAAACCTGGGTTTTTACCTAAGGTGGTATCTAATAAGAATATCAATCAGGAGATTGTTGTTCCGTCATTGTGTCCTAATCCTTCTTCAAAGAAGGAACGTCTATTACACAATCTTGACGTGGTTCGTGCTTTAAAGTATTATTTACAAGCTACTAAAGAATTTCGTCAAACATCTGCTTTGTTTGTTGTCTACTCTGGACAGAGGAAAGGCCAAAAGGCTTCGGCAACTTCTCTTTCACTTTGGCTAAGAAGTATAATACGCTTAGCTTATGAGACTGCTGGCCAGCAGCCTCCTGAAAGGATTACAGCTCATTCTACTAGAGCTGTGGCTTCCACATGGGCCTTTAAAAATGAGGCTTCTGTTGAACAGATTTGCAAGGCGGCGACTTGGTCTTCGCTTCATACTTTTTTCAAAATTTTATAAATTTGATACTTTTGCTTCTTCGGAGGCTATTTTTGGGAGAAAGGTTTTACAGGCAGTGGTACCTTCCGTTTAAGTACCTGCCTTGTCCCTCCCTTCATCCGTGTCCTATAGCTTTGGTATTGGTATCCCACAAGTAATGGATGATCCGTGGACTGGATACACCTTACAAGAGAAAACATAATTTATGCTTACCTGATAAATTTATTTCTCTCGTGGTGTATCCAGTCCACGGCCCGCCCTGTCATTTTAAGGCAGGTATTTTTTAACTTTAAACTAGAGTCACCACTGCACCCTATAGTTTCTCCTTTCTCTTGCTTGTCTTCGGTCGAATGGCTGGAGGTGGCATTTAGGGGAGGAGCTATATAGACAGCTCTGCTGTGGGTGATCCTCTTGCAACTTCCTGTTGGGAAGGAGAATATCCCACAAGTAATGGATGATTCGTGGACTGGATACACCACAAGAGAAATAAATTTATCAGGTAAGCATAAATTATGTTTTTATGCAGGCACTGGGGCTGAGGAGATGTTTTGGCTCAGGTGGTTAACTTCCCTCAGCGGTTAAAATTTTAGAATATGCTGACTGGGAGATTGTTGTTTGGGGACGCCCATGATGGGCGGAGCTATGTGAGGCGGCAATCTGTGTTGCGCGCCATTTTTATTACACTTCCGAGTACGAAGGAAGAGCTTCTACAGGGTCTGTCTAGAAACGCATGATTCTCTGAAAGCATGCGTTTCTAGGACCGGAGAACGACTCCTTTCATCTTCTGCTGACTGCCGGATCGTTTGTCTTGTGGGAAATTGATAAAGCTCTGCTGTAGCAGGTCAGGTAGGCACCTCAGCAAATAAGATGAGGTGTAGAGGTGATCTATTATTGTTAATTGGTTAATTTATTCACTTTGCAGACTACAATAAAAAAGTTACGCTTTAAAATTTAAAGGGACAGTGACGTTTTTTTCGATTTTAATGTTTTAGTAAAAAAATTAAGGTTTTTATTTGATAATTTGATCCATTGTGAGTCAGAATGGACCAAGAGGCTTTGCAAAATGTCACTTTGTGTTTTGATGCCAATGTGTGAGAGAACTTTAAATTATAGGGATAGACTTTTTTCTCAGCCAACATTTTCCAAGGCGGATGCTGTTCAGGAGTCTAATGACAATGTTCAATATATGCCGCAGCTTTCTCCTCAAGCATCCCAAATTTTACCGCCCACTCATGCAATGCCCTGTGCTTCCTCTCTAACTCCTCCTGGAGTTACGTTGCAAGAAATCGCTTCTTTCATGTCTTCTGCAGTCTCTGATGCGTTGTCTGCTTTTCCCATGTTGCAGGGAAAGCGTAAGAGTAAAAACAAACATTCAGTAAGCAAGGTTTCTGACGTAGTTGTTGCTATTTCGAATGCCCCCTCCCAGAAGCCTGAGGAGGAGGATACTTCGGTAGCAAGGGAAAGACCTTGTTTGGACCGGGTTTGACGGAAATAATCTCTGATATTACGGGAGGAAAGGGCCATCTTCTCCCTCAGGATAAGAGAAACAAACAAAAGGGACTTCATTCCTCTTCCAAGCAGGAGCAGTCCAAACCTTCCTTGGAACAAGGGAAAACAATCCAAAAGGCCTACTATTGATTCAAAAACAGCATGAAGGGCCTGTCCCTGATCCGGGACTGGATCTTGTAGTGGGCAGACTTTTCTTCTTCACTCAGACTTGGGTTTGAGATGTTCAGGATCCCTGGGCGGTGGACATTGTTTCGCAGGGAAACAAATTAGAGTTCAAGAACATTCCTCCCAGGGGCAGGTTTCTGCTTTCAAGATTATCTGTAGACCAGACAAAGAGAGAGGCGTTCTTACACTATGTACGGGACCTCTCCGACCTGGGAATGATAGTTCCTGTTCTGATGCAGGAACAGGGTCTGGGGTTCTATTCCAATTTGTTCTTGGTTCCCAAAAAGGAGGGAACCTTCAGACCAATTTTAGACCTCAAGAGTCTAAACAAATTCCTCAAAGTACCATCCTTCAAGATGGAAACTATTCGTTCCATTCTTCCTTTGATTCAGGAGGGTCAATTTTTGACTACCGTGGATTTAAAGGACGTGTACCTGCATGTTCTCATTCACTGGGATCATCACAAGTTTCTAAGATTTGCATTTCTAGACAAACACTTCCAACTTCTGACTTTTCCTTTCGGCCTTGCCACAGCTCCCAGAATTTTCTCAAAGGTTCTGGGATCTCTGTTTGCGGTGCTCCGATTACGGGGCATTGCAGTGGTGCCCTATCTGGATGACATCCTGGTCCAGGCGCCATCCTTTCAACAAGCAAGATCCCACACGGAAATGTTATCTTTCCTGCGATCTCACGGATGGAAGGTAAATTTGGAAAAGAGCTCCTTAGTTCCAAATACAAGGGTAACTTTCTTGGGAACCATAATAGATTCCCTATCAATGAAAATCTTTTTGACAGATGCCAGGAAATCAAAGATTTTCGATTCTGTCTAGCGCTTCAATCCTCTCCTCGGCCATCAGTGGCTCAGTGCATGGAGGTAATTGGTCTGATGGTAGCAGCTATGGACATCATACCGTTCGCCCGGTTCCACCTCAGACCTCTGCAGTTAAACATGCTCAGTCAGTGGAACGGAGATTATGTGGACCTGTCTCCACAAATACAGCTGGAGCAGGAGACAAGGAATTCTCTTCTTTGGTTGTTGTCTCAGGATCATCTCTCCCAGGGAACCTGCTTTCGCAGACCCTCTTGGGTGATTGTGACAACAGACGCCAGCCTTCTGGGATGGGGAGCAGTCTGGGGCTCTCTAAAGGCTCAGGGATCTTGGACTCGGTCGGAGTCTGTTCTGCCCATAAACATTCTGGAGCTGAGAGCAATCCTCAATGCTCATCTGGCCTGGCCTCAGTTGGTGTTAGCCCGGTTCATCAGGTTCCAGTTGGACAACATAACTTCAGTGGCTTACATCAACCATCAGGGAGGAACGCAGAGTTCCTTAGCCATGACAGCCAAGATAATTCAGTGGGCGGACACCCACAATTGCTGTCTATCGGCGATCCACATCCCAGGAGTGGACAACTGGGAGACGGACTTCCTGAGCAGGCAGACCTTTCACCTGGGGGAGTGGGAACTCCATCCGGAGGTGTTTTCCAGCCTGATTCTCAAATGGGGTCAGCCGGAATTGGATCTCATGGCATCTCGACAGACTGCCAAGCTTCCGAGGTACGGGTCAAGATCAAGGGACCCTCAGGCGGTACCTTGGACCTTCAGTCTTGCATACATATTTCCTCCGTTTGCTCTTCTTCCTCGGGTCATTACTCAAATCAAGCAGAAGAGGGCGTTGGTGATCCTCATTTCCCCCGGCGTGGCCTCGCAGGATTTGGTATGCAGACCTGGTGGACATCTTAGAGACTTCCGTTGAGGAAGGATCTTCTACTTCAGGGGCCCTTCATCCAAATCTAGTTTCTCTGAAGCTGACTGCTTGGAGATTGAACGCTTAATTTTATCCAAGCAGGGATTTTCAGAATCGGTCAGAGACCATGATTCAGGCTCGTAAACCTGTGACTAGAAAGATTTACCACAAGATATGGCGTAAATATCATCTATATTGGTGTGAGTCCAAGGGCTACTCTTGGAGTAGAGTTAGGTTTCCTAGAATTCTGTCCTTTATCCAATAAGGTTTGGAGAAGGGATTATCGGCAAGTTCCCTAAAGGGTCAAATATCTGCCTTGTCTATTTTGTTACATAAATGTCTGGCGGACATACCAGACTTGCAATCGTTTTGCCAGGCCTTGGTTAGGATCAGGCCTGTGTTCAAACCTGTTACTCCTCCCTGGAGTTTTAATTTAGTTCTTTAGGTTCTTCAAGGGGCTCCGTTTGAGCCTATGCATTCCTTAGATATTAAAGGGCCAATAAACCCAAAATCTTTCTTTCATGATTCAGATAGAGAATAGAAATTTAAACAACATTACAATTTACTTCCATTATTTATTTTGCTTCATTTTTTAAATATCCTTAGTTGAAGAAAAAGCAATGCACATGGTGAGCCAATCACACGAGGCTTCTATGTGCAGCAACCAATCAGCAGCTAGTGAGCATATCTAGATATGCTTTTCATCAAAGAATATCAAGAGAATAAAACAAATTAGATAATATAAGTAAATTATAAAGATGTTTAAAATTGCATTCTCTTTCTAAATCATAAAAGAAAAAATGTGGGTGGCATGTCCCTTTAAGTTGTTATCTTGGAAAGTTTTGTTTCTTGTTGCTATTTCATCTGCTCGTAGAGTGTCAGAGCTCTCGGCATTACATTACGAGTCTCCTTACCTTATTTTTTATTCGGATAAGGTGGTTTTACGTACAAAGTTAGGGTTTCTCCCTAAAGTAGTTTCTGACCGGAACATTAATCAGGAGATTGTTGTTCCTTCCTTGTGTCCTAATCCTTCTTCTCAGAAGGAACGGCTTCTACACAATTTGGACGTGGTACGTGCTGTTAAATTCTATTTACAGGCAACTAAGGATTTTTGTCAGTCTTCTGCTTTATTTGTGGTTTTTCTCTGGAAAACGTAAGGGACAGAGAGCTACGGCTACTTCTCTTTCTTTGTGGCTGAAAAGTATCATGTGTTTTGCCTATGAAACTGCTGGACAGCAGCCTCCAGAGAGAGAGTTACGGCTCATTCCACGAGGGCTGTTGCTTCCTCATGGGCATTAAAAAATGAAGCTTCTGTGGAACAGATTTGCAAGGCTGCAACTTGGTGTCCTCTTCACACTTTTTCAAAATTCTATAAATTTTACACTTTTGCCTCAGCTGAGGTCGCTTTTGGGAGAAAGGTTCTTCAAGCAGTGGTGCCTTCTGTTTAGGTTTCCTGTCTTGACCCTCCCTTATCTGTGTACTCTAGCTTGGGTATTGATTCCCAATAGTAATTAGATGATCCGTGGACTCATTGTGTCATTAGAAAGAAAACAACATTTATGCTTACCTGATAAATTTATTATTTCTTGACACGATGAGTCCACGGCCCACCCTGTTTTTTTAGACAGGTTGTTGCTATGTTATAAACTTCCAACACCTCTGCACCTTGTTGCTTCCTTTCTCTCCTTTACTTTGGTCGAATGACTGGGGTGGGAGGGAAGGGAGGTGATATTTAACAGCCTTGTTGTGGTGCTCTTTGTCGCCTCCTGCTGGGCAGGAGTGATATATCCCATTAGTAATCAGATGATCCGTGGACTCATCGTGTCAAGAAAGAAAGAGAAATTTATCAGGTAAGCATAAATTTTGTTTTTATATCCACGTTTATTATTTGGCATCCGTGACTATTGTCTCATGTGCTCACTTTTGGGTGTCCGTATGGTTTTATTGATATATAAAGAATGAGACAAAATGTAACAGGCAACGTATTAATTCTCCCTGTACAGGGCAAATGGATGTGATGCTATCAGATGATTCAGCGGTTAAGCACGGAGAGGAACCGGATGTTTGTGATCAGGTGAAGACTGAGGAGGATGAGGTTCCTATAAATACATCTGCAGGTGATTAGCGCTTATTAAGTAACGATTCTGTGATGTGACATTTTATCTCGTGTAAATGCTTTATCAGATGGTTACGCAGCAGACAGATATTAGTGCACAGCTCATGTTTAAAGGGACAGTAAACTCTGTGTAATAACAAGACATTTCTGTTGTGTTACTATAGAGCAACATTTCGGCCAAGTCTTAACATTTTTTATAAGAAATTGACATCTTTTTACCGCATTATTTATCAATATCCACCTACCATTTGCCGTATTTGGAAGAGACAATCTGGGCTTTAGTCCACAGACAACAAGGCTAGTCGCAGCCATAAAGATCGTAAAAAACAGAATTATTTAGCAGTTGTTATCTTTATAAAGCCACTTAGGGACAGGGTGTGTAGCAGGGTTAGCCTTGAGAAGTCAGCAGGTGCATTTCAACTTCTGAGAATTAGACATTGCTTAATATTCACACGTTGCGTCCGGTTTTATCACAAATTGTGGGGTTAATTTGTTTCCCTTATTTAGCATTGCACGATCCAACGCTTGTGCGACACCACCTGCTCTTGTGCAACCATGTGACTTCCTGTGAAGGTGTCACCGATACTCTAATACTCTCCCTCTCTACTCCCTGAATATGGGAAGCGGTGGCTCCCTCAGCAGGGGGAAACAGTACAAGAGGAGCACTAATTATAGGCGTCTCATCCTCAGTACCCTAAAGGTAAGCATGCTAGTATCTTCTGTATTGCTAAACTTCATACACACCCCTCTCACCCTCAGTACCCTTAAGGTAAGCATGCTAGTATCCTCTGTATTGCTAAACTTCATACACACCCCTCTCACCCTCAGTACCCTAAAGGTAGTATATTCTGTATTGCTAAGCTTCACACACACCACCTCTCACCCTCAGTAACCTAAAGGTAAGCATGCTAGTATCTTCTGTATTGCTAAGCTTCATACACACCCCTTTCACCCTCAGTACCCTAAAGGTAAGCATGCTAGTATCTTCTGTATTGCTAAGCTTCATACACACCACCCCTCACCCTCAGTACCCTAAATGTAAGCATGCTAGTATCCTCTGTACGGCTAAGCTTCAAACACACCACCTCTCACCCTCAGTACCCTAAAGGTAAGCATGCTAGTATTTTCTGTATTGCTAAGCTTCATACACACCACCTCTCACCCTCAGTACCCTAAAGGTAAGCATGCTAGTATCTTCTGTATTGCTAAGCTTCATACACACACTACCTCTCACCCTCAGTAACCTAAAGGTAAGCATGCTAGTATCTTCTGTATTGCTAAGCTTCATACACACACTACCTCTCACCCTCAGTAACCAAAAGGTAAGCATGCTAGTATCTTCTGTATTTCTAAGCTTCATACACACCACCTCTCACCCTCAGTACCCTAAAGGTAAGCATGCTAGTATCTTCTGTATTGCTAAGCTTCATACACACCACCTCTCACCCTCAGTACCCTAAAGGTAAGCATGCTAGTATCTTCTGTATTGATAAACTTCATACACACCACCTCTCACCCTCAGTACCCTAAAGGTAAGCATGCTAGTATCTTCTGTATTGCTAAGCTTCATACACACCACCTCTCACCCTCAGTACCCTAAAGGTAAGCATGCTAAAATCTTCTGTATTGCTAAACTCCACACACACCCCCCTCTCATCCTCAGTACCCTAAAGGTAAGCATGCTAGTATCTTCTGTATTGCTAAACTTCATACACACCACCCCTCACCCTCAGTAACCTAAAGGTAAGCATGCTAGTATCTTCTGTATTGCTAAACTTCATACACACCACCTCTCACCCTCAGTAACCTAAAGGTAAGCATGCTAGTAGGGAAGCGGACTATCTGAGCTGACAGACGTGGACTCGTCATCCGGAAGTGTGTAGAGTTGAGATAACTCTCAGGTGGGGTGTTCCAGAGATAGACCTCATGGCTTCTCTTCTCAATACCTAGCTTCCCAGATACAGGTCCAGATCGAGGGACCCTCAGGCAGTGCTAGTGTACGCGTTAGCGGTTCCGTGGGAATTCAGTCTGATTTATCTGTTTCCTCTATTTGCCCTTTGGGCCTTGGTGATCCTAATTCCTCTAGCTTGGCCTCACAGAACTTGGTTAGTGGATCTGGTGAAGATGTCGTCCTCCCCTCCGTGGAGGCTCCCACTGAGGTCGGACCTTCTACTTCATGCCCATTCCTCCATCAAAATCTAGACTCTCTGAGGC
Organism: Bombina bombina; assembly: GCF_027579735.1. Taxonomy (NCBI): domain Eukaryota; kingdom Metazoa; phylum Chordata; class Amphibia; order Anura; family Bombinatoridae; genus Bombina; species Bombina bombina. Next base: position 454,936,707 of record NC_069505.1, on the reverse strand, counting down.
TGACTGCATGGTGATTGAATGCTTAGTCCTGTCTAAAAGAGGTTTTTCCTATAGGGTCATTGTCAGGCTCAACCATCATTACTGAATGAATTAGTGTTACTAAAATATACACGTTTGTAGCTACGGAAAACAGGAGAACTGTGCTCACTACGGTTTATAGTAAATGAGCAAGTACCTGAAATGTAGCAGCGATACTGAGCAATAAGATACAAAGTTTCACTTGGTAACACCTCACTGACAGTGGTTAGAATAAGTTACTTTCACTTTAAGATATTACTCTGCGGTAACAGATCAGCATGATACAAACGGTAGCAAGCTGTGTAAGTTCTGTTAGTATAATGAGAGGTAAGTTTTGAGAGCAATTAGGCACTGTTAGATTGCAAGGAGGAATTGGTTCTGAAGCTAAATGTTCAACATAACATGCATAAAGATAGTCAAAGCAATTTGGAATACAGAGTACTTGCGGTAAGACCAGAGTGGTCATGGAGTGATGTCCGAAAAGCATTCAGCTGATTTAGGTTTGCTGGAAGAATACAGACAGCGTTTGTGAGTAGCGGAATTTCATTCCGGTAAATCGATGGTAACGAAAGTTCAGGATGCAAAAACTACTCTCAAGGAGAGGAAACGAATAAGGCTCAGGTTATTCTCAATCAAGCAAGGGACAGATCTCAATGCCGTGTAATTTATAGTGCAACAGCAATACACTAAAATCTGTGCAAATCCAGATTTCTCCTGTTAAGTGTAGTCAGTCCACGGGTCATCCATTACTTATGGGATTATAACTCCTCCCTAACAGGAAGTGCAAGAGGATCACCCAAGCAGAGCTGCTACATAGCTCCTCCCCTCTACGTCATATCCAGTCATTCTCTTGCACCTAACTAAAGATAGGACGTGTGAGAGGACTGTGGTGTTTTAAACTTAGTTCTTAACGTTCTGCAAGGTGTTCCGTTTGAACCCCTTCATTCCATCGATATCAAGCTGTTATCTTGGAAAGTTCTGTTTTTGATGGCTATTTCCTCGGCTCGAAGAGTCTCTGAGTTATCGGTCTTACATTGTGATTCTCCTTATCTGATTTTTCATTCAGACAAGGTAGTTCTGCGTACTAAACCTGGGTTCTTACCTAAGGTAGTCACTAACAAGAATATCAATCAAGAGATTGTTGTTCCATCATTGTGCCCTAACCCTTCTTCAAAGAAGGAACGACTTTTGCACAATCTGGACGTCGTCCGTGCCCTGAAATTTTATTTACAGGCAACTAAAGATTTTCGTCAAACTTCTTCCCTGTTTGTCGTTTATTCTGGACAGAGGAGAGGTCAAAAGGCTTCAGCTACCTCTCTCTCTCTTTTTGGCTTCGAAGCATAATACGTTTAGCCTATGAGACTGCTGGACAGCAGCCTCCTGAAAGGATTACAGCTCATTCTACTGGAGCTGTGGCTTCCACTTGGGCCTTTAAGAATGAGGCCTCTGTTGAACAGATTTGCAAGGCTGCAACTTGGTCTTCACTTCACACTTTTTCAAAATTTTACAAATTTGACACACTTGCTTCTTCGGAGGCTGTTTTTGGGAGAAAGGTTCTACAGGCAGTAGTTCCTTCCGCGTAAAGATCCTGCCTTGTCCCTCCCGTCATCCGTGTACTTTTAGCTTTGGTATTGGTATCCCATAAGTAATGGATGACCCGTGGACTGACTACACTTAACAGGAGAAAATATAATTTATGCTTACCTGATAAATTCATTTCTCCTGTAGTGTAGTCACTCCACGGCCCGCCCTGTTTTTACGGCAGGTCTAAATTTTAATTAAACTCCAGTCACCACTGCACCCTATAGTTTCTCCTTTCTCGTATGGTTTCGGTCGAATGACTGGATATGACGTAGAGGGGAGGAGCTATGTAGCAGCTCTGCTTGGGTGATCCTTCCTGTTAGGGAGGAGTTATAATCCCATAAGTAATGGATGACCCGTGGACTGACTACACTACAGGAGAAATGAATTTATCAGGTAAGCATAAATTATATTTTTAGAGTTTTGCTGCTGCACAAGAATATATGGGGCAACGAAAATAGCGGAGCGGCACAAAGAGCCACCTTCTTTTGCATACAGAGGTGAGCGAAAGCTCCAAATGCACATATCTAGACTACAGTGTCCTTTACCAGCTGTAGTGCAGGGGCCCCCAGGATTTGGAATGGAAAGGGGACCCCAAGATAAGTGGTCGTCTACCCTGAGGAATAGATGCACATGATGAAAATAGGTTGTTATTACCATGTAAGGGGTTAATATTTTGGGAAAAACTGCAGCTGATAAATACCTGACCATACTGTATTAACTGATCTGTATATATATATAAATTTCAGGATCTGGTTTGTCAAAATGTAGCAATTTATCATTATAGACTACAGTATTTGGCTTTGTTATGACACATTTGCATTAAAGATATTTAGTTATTCATAAATAAATCCTCTTTAGAAATATTACACATATTCATATACACAACATAGTATGTTATTTTTTCTTAAAATTGTTTTACTTTAAAATATAAAGATTTCTGAATTGCAAGAACAATATTTCGACTTATTGTGAAGTATTTTTACAATATGTTGATTTTACAGATTTACAATTATGGGTTGCCAGAGTGTCCTTACATAATCCATATTGTCCAGTAAACTGCCCTTATGTGGACAGTAAACACATTAAGATTTTATATAAAATGTTTAGTTATGCAAAATGAAACAACTTTGCAATATATTTTCACTATTTATTTTACCCCCTTTTCATGTAATTTAGCTCTGAGATTTTAGCAATTTCTATTTCTCAGAACATGAAAATCAACCTGATGCCTTCTCAATTATATCTCTATTATATATATGTGCCTAACTGGCTTTAACTGATAACAGCTGCAAAACAGAGTACTTTATACTAACTTTTTATGACTGGGGCTAGTCTTTTTGTCTGTACACTAAAGCCTAGACTGGCTTCTTCAAATAAGGCAAATGGTGGGTGATGTTTGGCTACTAAAAAATAATTGCAGTAATTTTTTTTTTTTTAAATGTTAAGACTTGGCTGATAGGTTATTCTATAGCACAACATCACAGTAGTAACCAGCACAGGAACCCAAGAGGTAGGAGACCAAATGCAAGTAACTGCTAACTTGCCAAAAGTAATATAAAAGAACAAACAGTATGATCTCCTTAAGTGAATCCTCAATTCTTTATTGCAAAAAAACAGGAACAGACACTGTCTGTACCTGTTTTTTTGCAATAAAGAATTGAGGATTCACTTAAGGAGATCATCCTGTTTGTTCTTTTAGGTTATTCTATAGCAACAAAACAGAAATGTCTCATAATTACAAAGTGTTTACTGTCCCTTTTAAGCCTTAGCATGGCGGTTAGGGAAAGGTGCATGAGTAATAGCCCCTAACATTGTAGTAGACAAAAAAAGTTAATGCTTTATTGTCTTACCCCAGTTTAAAAAAAAGATATTTGTGATACTGATAAATAACATTGCGTTTATTGTGTTTTCTGTCCAACAGGTAGATTCAGAGACTTTCATGGCCAGAGTGCAGATGCTTCGTTCTGTCTTTATCAAAATCAAAGAAATCACGAGGAAAACATTTGTTCTGAATATGAGGACTATTTAGCCCAGAAAACAAGTTTTATTGTACATCAGACAAATAATACAGATATGAAAGCATTTTCATGTTCTGAATGTGGGAAATGTTTTGCTCAGAAATCGCATCTTATTAGACATCAGGCAAGTCATACAGGAGATAAACCATTTCCATGTTCTCAGTGTGGGAAATGTTTTACTCAGAAATCGAATCTTGTAACTCATCAAAAAATTCATACAGGAGAGAGAGAATTTGCGTGTTCTGAATGTGGAAAATGTTTTCTTCTGAAATTACATCTTATTGCTCATCAGAAAATTCATAAAGGCGAGAAACCATTTTCATGTTCTGATTGTGGGAAATGTTTTACACAGAAATCAAATCTTGTTACTCATCAGAAAGTTCATACAGGAGTAAAGGAATTTTCATGTTCTGATTGTGGGAAATGTTTTTCTCTGAAATCATATCTCATGGCACATCAGACAATTCATACTGGAAATAAACCATTTTCATGTTCTGAGTGTGGGAAATGTTTTACTCAGAAATCACATCTTATTACTCATCAAAAAATTCATACAGGAGAGCACAAATTTTCATGTTTACAATGTGGGAAATGTTTTATTCTGAAATCATATCTTATTACTCATCAAAAAATTCATACAGGAGAAAAAGCATTTTCATGTTCTGTTTGTGGAAAATGTTTTACTCAGAAATCAAATCTTCTTACTCATCAGAAAATTCATGCAAAGAAGAAAAAAATGTGTTCTGAATGTGGGGAATGTTTTACTCGGAAATCTCATCTTATTAGACATCAGGCAAGTCATACAGGAGAGACACCATATTCATGTTCTGTTTGTGGGAAATTTTTTACCCTAAAATCAAATCTTACTACTCATCAGAAAATTCATACTGGGGAGAAACCATTTTCATGTTCACAATGTGGGAAATGTTTTACTCAGAAAACAAATCTTATAAGTCATCAGACAATCCATACAGGAGAAAAAGCATTTTCGTGTTCAGAATGTGGGAAATGTTTTGCTCGGAAACGATATCTTGTTAGACATCAGAAACTACATACAGAAGAGAAAGCATACTAAGAAATCATATTAAATATCAAACCTATTCAGGAGTGAAGGAATTTCCAAGTTCTGAATATGGTAAATGTTTTAGTCAGATATCAAATCATATTACTCATCGAAAAATTCATGCAGGAAATAAAAAAATTAACTCAAAATGTGAGTGTTTGGAACTAATTAAACTTCATAGAACCCATGTAAGGTCCACCACTCTAATACATGTTAAGTCAAGGGAGTATATCATAGCTGAAATACGGGTGCTCTTAGGTCAGAAATAGAGCAATTTCTAGTAAATGTGTGTAAGTAGTTTTCACTAAATTACTTGAGTACTCTGATCTGTAGCTCCGCACTACGTTCCCTGTCTTCTAAAGTGGTGCTGAAGATTGGTAAATTTCTTCCTGCTTAGAAAAACATCCAAAATTGTGATTCAGGTAGGGCATGCAATTTTACTTCCAATTAACATCTTATCTACTTTGCTTTATTCCTTTGTTAATAAAGCATACCTAGGTAGGCTCAGAAGCAGCAATGCACTACTGGGAACTAGCTGCACGTATAGGTCTCTTGTCATTGGTTCATCTGATGTGTCCAGCTAGTTACCAGTAGTGCACTGCTTCTCTTTCAACAAAGGATTTCAAGTAAATGAAGCAAATTTGATAATAGAAGTTAATTAGTTGTTTAAATTGGTGTGTTCTATCTGAATCATGAAAGGAAATGTTAGGGTTTTACGTCCCTTTAAACTTGATCTTTTTAAGTGCTTCCAAGTCCAACTCACTTTCATTCCTCTAGATGCCCCAGCACCAGGCTTCCTGCTGGCTTCTAGCTACTACTCAGGACCATCGCGATGCAGATAACTTACATCCAGCACCGTAGATCTATAGAACATTTGATATTTCTCTCGGCTATGTTATTGGAGTGACGGAATCAAATGAATTGTTTTAGGGAGAGATACTTGTTTTTTTATCTATAACAGATGGTTAAGTGTAGAGTAAAATGCCTCCTGTAAGCTTTTTTCCTTCCTCGGAGGAGCATTCACCCAGGACATCTTCAAGTCTTACTTGTACCTCTTCCTTTTTATCTGATTTTATATCTTAATCTTTTGCTCAAGTTTTATTGGTTAAATGTGATGTGTACAATATTTTCTTTTATTTTTTGACTGTCACAAATGCTCGGTTTCTAAATAAAAACTCATTGGTAAACCTCATAGACGTCAGGCACTCTTCTGATTGGCTGAAACATATTCATTTGCTTCTATTATAGCTGAAGATTGCTGGATTCTGGTCCTTTTCAGTACCCAGTAAGGTTATGCTGACTTCTTAACTGACAGCTCCTCCCTCCAGCTACTCATCTAGTAAATCAACAAATTTTTAAACTGTTGTGTTTATTAACATGTGAACTAAACTCACCAAAACTTAACAAAAGCCTAAGGGCTAGGTTACAAGTGCACAATAATTAACCAGCCATTACAAGTGATCCAATCTCTGGTTAATTTTCTAAAAGTGCCGCAAATGCCCTCAAAATAGAGGCCATTACAGTTTTTTATTTTTTTTAAAAAGTAGCTTTTTTAAAAATAAAACACTAGGGAGTATTTTGGGGGTAAAGTTGGTGGGAATGGGGTGTTATTAAAAAAAAAAAAAAAAAAACGGCACTGAAAACTGCCTTTACATTGTGGTCCATTTACTGTGTTCCCAGTAAATATATCTTTGTTGCACTTAGGTTCTGATGCCGTCTCTGAGGCTCCCATTGGGGCCGATGGAAGCGCTCTCTCATGAGCACAATACTTCCCAGCAATTGCGTTCGCATTGCTGGTAACGTGTAATACCAGCGCACATTAGCATGCACTGGTATTATTCTTGAAAGCGATATTTAACACTCCACTTCTAATTTGGCCCTGAATGTGCAGATCCTGGATTCAAAAATGACTTTTCACAAGTTTGTGGCTGCTGAATTTAACAAAAACACCTCTAAAAATCTACTTAAGTTTTTCTAATGATCAAAAATATCATTGTAAAAACATCTGAAAACCTTGTGTTAAGTTGGTTATTGTGGTGTATTTATATTGACTGAGATGGTTTTGTATTTGGCATCTCAGCAAAAAGCCATTTAAAGCACTTTGTACATGAATTCTGTTGGATTTATTTACGGGCCAATGACAACAAGTAAACATTGTCTATGTGTACATTAAAGGGATGTGAAACAGTACTCATTTGGAAAAAACAAATAAAAAAAGAAACAGATTGTGTATCAAAGCAAACAACTTACTTGTTTTCTTGCAAAATGATAATTTAGAAATTATTAGTGTAGCTACTTCCTACAGCTAGATAACCAGCTGACGTGTTGATAACTTAGGTTGAATTCTGCCTGTTCTGTTCTTGGGCAAATCTGACTCCCTGTTTATCTGGTATCCACTTAATAGTAAACCAGCTCATTTTCCTCTAGAAGATTTATTACATTAATCTATAAATGTCTTCCAGCAGAGACCTCAGCCTTCTTGTAGGGCTGTGACATGAAGTAATGGACACTGCACAAATTAAGTTTTAAAAAAACTGACTGTTTCATATCCCTTTAATATTGTGTCCCCTGTACAAATTGTAACTAATCCTGTTGTGCAAGTCTGTAATGATCTGCAGGGAAAAAAGGATACAGTGATTAACATCAGAACACAATTATGAGTTAAAGGGATAGGAAAGTCAAAATTAAACTTGCATGATTCAGATAGATTATGTAATTTTAAGACACTTTTAAATTCACTTCTATTTTCAAATGTGCTTCGTTCTCTTAGTATCCCTTGTTGAAAATGAATATGCTCATATAATACACTAGTGGGAGCTAGCTGCTGATTGGTGCCTGCACACATTTGTCTCTTGTGATTGGCTGACTAGATGTGTTCAGCTTCCTGCCAGTAGTGCAATGCTGTTCCTTCAGCATGGATAACAAGAGAATGAAGCAAATTTGATAATAGAACATATAATTTTAAACAACTTTCCAATTTACTTCTATCTGAATCATAGAATAACATTTTGGGGTTTACTATCCCTTTAAAGGGAGAGTATGCAGTTAAATTGTTTTTTCCTTTATGTATTTCCAATGACTTCTTAAACCATCCGCAAAGTATAAAAATAATGAGAAATTTCATTTTTAGGTTTATTTGTGTATATGAAATAATTGTTTTTGAGCCTTGAAACCACAACCCATTAAGATGGGTTGAACTTGCAGGTAAAATTCTGCACAAATTTTGAAAAAAAACTGGAAAGAGTTCCAAAGAAAGTGATGCCAAAATAGAACTCTGTGCTCAGACTTGTGTGAGGCTGGAAGTTTATTTAAAACATAACTTTCTTTTACAAAGATATGACGAGTCTACAGATTTCATCCTTACTTGTGGGATATCAACCTCCTGCTATCAGGAAGTGGCAAAGAGCACCACAGCAGAGCTGTATATATAGCCCCTCCCTTCCCCTCCACCTCCAGTCATTCTCTTTGCCTGTGTTATACTAGGAAGACATGGTAAAGTAAGGTGTTAGTTTTAGTTTCTTCAATCAAGAAGTTTTTTTATTTTAAATGGTACCGGTGAGTACTATTTTCCTCAGGGGGATATGGAAGAAGATTTCTGCCCTGAGGTTGATGATCTTAGCAGTTGTAACTAAGATCCACGCTGGTTCCCACAAGACTTCTGAAGGTAACCATGAGACATCTTTAGTGTGGAGACCGTTTTTTTCATGCTACAAGCAGCATTAAGGTATGTGCAGCCTTTTTTTCTGAGGAGACTTGATATATCAGAACTGGCTGACAATTATTTCCCTGTATGGGAATGGGGTAAGCAGTATTCCTATTTTATATAAAGGGTATTACTGGAGTCCCTGATTTTATTTAATGGTTGACTTATGGGCTTTGTGTGACACTATGGGCATTCATAAGAATAAGAAGAAAAAAAAAAAAAGATATATATAAAGTTTTTTTTTCTGTTATGCATATGTTTGTTTACTGATGCTTTTGAGGGGTTTTAGGCACTAGCTATTTTTAACTTAGGTGAAACCGCTTTCCATGCGGTTGTGTTTTGGCCTACTTCGGCATTTGACCTCAAGGGGCGTGGCCTATTTTTGGCACACTTTTCTCAGGCTAGGCAGCAGCAAGCTGTAACTCCGGTGGCCCCTGGACTATGCAGGCTGGTCTGAAGTGTTTGGAAGTTATTTCGATGTACCCTGGGGGCAGGTAGGCGCCTCAGCAGAGCTGTGGCGAGGTGCAGAGGGTATTTTTTGTTTGTTAAATGACTTATTTGTGATATAAGTACTTTAGAGCCTTTTTCTTTCATGTAATTAGCAAGAGTCCATGAGCTAGTGACGTATGGGATATACATTCCTACCAGGAGGGGCAAAGTTTCCCAAACCTCAAAATGCCTATAAATACACCGCTCACCACACCCACAAATCAGTTTTACAAACTTTGCCTCCCATGGAGGTGGTGAAGTAAGTTTGTGCTAGATTCTACGTTGATATGCGCTTCGCAGCAGGCTGGAGCCCGGTTTTCCTCTCAGTGTGCAGTGAATGTCAGAGGGATGTGAAGAGAGTATTGCCTATTTGAATTCAATGGTCTCCTTCTACGGGATCTATTTAATAGGTTCTCTGTTATCGGTCGTAGAGATTCATCTCTTACCTCCCTTTTCAGATTGACGATATACTCTTATATACCATTACCTCTACTGATTCTCATTTCAGTACTGGTTTGGCTTTCTACTACATGTAGATGAGTGTCCTGGGGTAAGTAAGTCTTATTTTTTGTGACACTCTAAGCTATGGTTGGGCACTTTTATATAAAAGTTCTAAATATTTGTGTTTAAACATTTATTTGCCTTGATTCAGGATGATCAATATTCCTTATTTCAGACAGTCAGTTTCATTATTTGGGATAATGCATATGAATTGACATTTTTTCTTACCTTAAAAATTGACTTTTTTCCCTGTGGGCTGTTAGGCTCGCGGGGGCTGAAAATGCTTCATTTTATTGCGTCATTCTTGGCGCGGACTTTTTTGGCGCAAAAAATTTCTTTGTCATTTCCGGCGTCATACTTGTCGCCGGAAGTTGTTCGTGTTTGCGTCATTTTTTTGACGTTTTTGCGCCAAAAATGTCGGCGTCACCGGATGTGGCGTCATTCTTGGCGCCAAAAGCATTTGGGCGCCAATAATGTGGGCGGCTTTTTTGGCGCCAAAAAATGTGGGCGTCATTTTTGTCTCCACCTTTTTTCTCACATTATTTAAGTCTCATTTTTCATTTGCTTCTGGTTGCTAGAGGCTTGTTCATTGGCATTTTTTCCCATTCCTGAAACTGCCTTTTAAGGAATTTGATAGATTTTGCTTTATATGTTGTTTTTTCTCTTACATATTGCAAGATGTCTCAGATTGACCCTGGATCAGAAGTTACTTCTGGAAAAACGCTGCCTGATGCTGGTTCCACCAAAGTTAAGTGTATCTGCTGTAAACTTGTGGTATCTGTCCCTCCGGCTGTAGTTTGTGATGAATGTCATGTTAAGCTTGCTAATGCAGATAGTAATTCCATTAGTAATATACCATTACCTGTTGCTGTTCCATCAACATCTAATACTCAGGATGTTCCTGTTAATATAAGAGATTTTGTTTCTAAATCTATTAGGAAGGCTATGTCTGTTATTCCTCCTTCCAGTAAACGTAAACGGTCTTTTAAAACTTCACATTTTTCAAATGAATTTTTAAATGAACATCATCATTCTGATTCTGATAATGATTCCTCTGGTTCAGAGGATTCTGTCTCAGATATTGACACTGATAAATCTTCATATTTATTTAAAATGGAATTTATTCGTTCTTTACTTAAAGGGACATTATACACTCATTTTTTCTTTGCATAAATGTTTTGTAGATAATCTATTTATATAGCCCATAAAGTTTTTTTTTTTAAATTAATGTATAGTTTTGCTTATTTTTAAATAACATTGCTCTGATTTTCAGACTCCTAACCAAGCCCCAAAGTTTTATGTGAATACTCTCGACTACCTACCCAGCTTGCTCCTGTTTGTGTAAAGGGTCTTTTCATATGCAAAAGAAGGGGGAGGGGGGGAGTGTCTTATTTGCCACTTGCAGTGGGCTTTCCAGCTACCTTTTCAACAGAGCCAAACTGACAGCTTCTAAGTAAGTTTTTAAACCGTTTTATACTGGATTTTTATATCAGTATCTGTGCATATTATTCTTTATAGTAGTGTCTATTACATGCAGTTATATGAAAATGAGTGTATACTGTCCCTTTAAAGAAGTTTTAATCGCATTAGAGATGGAGGAATCTAGTCCTCTTGATACTAAATCTACTAAGTGTTTAAATTCAGTTTTTAAACCTCCTACAGTTATTCCGGAAGTTTTTCCTGTCCCTGATGCTATTTCTGAAGTAATTTCTAGGGAATGGAATAATCTGGGTAATTCATTTACTCCTTCTAAAAGGTTTAAGAAATTGTATCCTGTGCCATCTGACAGATTAGAGTTTTGGGACAAAATCCCTAAAGTTGATGGGGCTATCTCTACTCTCGCTAAACGTACTACTATTCCTACGGCAGATAGTACTTCCTTTAAGGATCCTTTAGATAGGAAAATTGATTCCTTTCTAAGGAAAGCTTATTTATGTTCAGGTATCTTCTTAGGCCTGCTATTTCTTTGGCTTATGTTGTGGCAGCTTCCACTTTTTGGTTGGAGGCTTTGGCACAACAAGTATCAGATCATAATACTCATAGCATTGTTAAACTTCTTCAACATGCTAATAACTTTATTTGTGATGCCATCTTTGATATCATTAGAGTTGATGTCAGGTATATGTCTTTAGCTATTTTAGCTAGAAGAGCTTTATGGCTTAAAACTTGGAATGCAGATATGTCTTCTAAGTCAACTTTGCTTTCCCTTTCTTTCCAAGGTAATAAATTGTTTGGTTCCCAGTTGGATTCTATTATTTCAACTGTTACTGGGGGGAAAGGAACTTTTTTACCTCCGGATAAAAAATCTAAGGGTAAATATAGGGCTGCTAATCGTTTTCGTTCCTTTCGTCAGAATAAGGAACAGAAGCCTGATCCTTCCCCTAAAGGAACAGTTTCTGTTTGGAAACCATCTCCAGTCTGGAATAAATTCAAGCCTTTTAGAAAGCAAAAGCCAGCTCCCAAGTCCACATGAAGGTGCGGCCCTCATTCCAGCAAAGCTGGTAGGGGGCAGATTACGATTTTTCAAAGAAATTTGGATCAATTTGATTCACAGTCTTTGGATTCAGAACATTGTTTCACAAGGGTACAGAATAGGTTTCAAGGTAAGGCCTCCTGCAAGCAGATTTTTTCTTTCTCGCATTCCAATAAATCCAGTGAAGGCTCAAGCATTTCTGAAATGTGTTTCAGATCTAGAGTTGGCTGGAGTAATTGTGCCAGTTCCAGTTCTGGAACAGGGTCTGGGGTTTTACTCCAATCTATTCATTGTACCAAAGAAGGAGAATTCCTTCAGACCAGTTCTGGATTTAAAAATATTGAATCGTTGTGTAAGGATACCAACATTCAAAATGGTAACTATAAGGACTATTCTGCCTTTTGTTCAGCAAGGGCATTATATGTCCGCAATAGATTTACAGGATGCATATCTGCATATTCCGATTCATCCAGATCATTATCAGTTTCTGAGATTCTCTTTTCTAGACAAGTTTTACCAATTTGTGGCTCTGCCGTTCGGCCTAGCAACAGCTCCAAGGATTTTTTCAAAGGTTCTCGGTGCCCTGCTATCTGTAATCAGAGAACAGGGTATTGTGGTATTTCCTTATTTGGACGATATCTTGGTACTTGCTCAGTCTTCACATTTAGCAGAATTTCATACGAATCGACTTGTGTCATTTCTTCAAGAACATGGTTGGAGGATCAATTTACCAAAGAGTTCATTGATTCCTCAGACAAGGGTAACCTTTTTAGGTTTCCAAATAGATTCAGTGTCCATGACTTTGTCTCTGACGGACAAGAGACGTCTGAAATTGGTTTCAGCTTGTCGAAACCTTCAGTCTCAATCATTCCCTTCGGTAGCCTTATGCATGGAAATTTTAGGTCTTATGACTGCTGCATCGGACGCGATCCCCTTTGCTCGTTTTCACATGCGACCTCTTCAGCTTTGTATGCTGAATCAGTGGTGCAGGGATTATACAAAGATATCACAGTTAATATCTTTAAATCCGATTGTTCGACACTCTCTGACGTGGTGGACAGATCACCATCGTTTAGTTCAAGGGGCTTCTTTTGTTCTTCCAACCTGGACTGTGATCTCAACAGATGCGAGTCTGACAGGTTGGGGAGCTGTATGGGGGTCTCTGACAGCGCAGGGGGTTTGGGAATCTCAGGAGGCGAGATTACCCATCAACATTTTGGAACTCCGTGCGATTTTCAGAGCTCTTCAGTCGTGGCCTCTTCTGAAGAGAGAATCGTTCATTTGTTTTCAGACGGACAATGTCACAACCGTGGCATATGTCAATCATCAAGTGGGGACTCACAGTCCTCTGGCTATGAAAGAAGTATCTCGGATACTTGCTTTGGCGGAATCCAGCTCCTGTCTAATTTCTGCGGTTCACATCCCAGGTGTAGACAATTGGGAAGCGGATTATCTCAGTCGCCAGACGTTGCATCCGGGCGAATGGTCTCTTCACCCAGAGGTGTTTCTTCAGATTGTTCAAATCTGGGGTCTTCCAGAAATAGATCTGATGGCTTCTCATCTAAACAAGAAACTTCCCAGGTATCTGTCCAGATCCAGGGATCCTCAGGCGGAGGCAGTGGATGCATTGTCACTTCCTTGAAAGTATCATCCTGCCTATATCTTTCCGCCTCTGGTTCTTCTTCCAAGAGTGATCTCCAAGATTCTAAAATAGCGTTCGTTTGTTCTGCTGGTGGCTCCAGCATGGCCTCACAGGTTTTGGTATGCGGATCTTGTTCGGATGGCTACTTGCCAACCTTGGACTCTTCCGTTAAGACCAGACCTTCTATCTCAAGGTCCTTTTTTCCATCAGGATCTCAAATCATTAAATTTGAAGGTATGGAGATTGAACGCTTGATTCTCAGTCATAGAGGTTTCTCTGACTCCGTAATTAATACTATTTTACAGGCTCGTAAATCTGTGTCTAGGAAGATATATTATCGAGTCTGGAAGACTTACATTTCTTGGTGCTCTTCTCATCAATTTTCCTGGCATTCTTTTAGAATTCCTAGAATTTTACAATTTCTTCAGGATGGTCTGGATAAAGGTTTGTCTGCAAGTTCTTTGAAAGGACAAATTTCTGCTCTTTCTGTGTTGTTTCACAGAAAGATTGCTAATCTTCCTGATATTCATTGTTTTGTACAGGCTTTGGTTCGTATAAAACCTGTCATTAAGTCAATCTCTCCTCCTTGGAGTTTGAATTTGGTTCTGGGGGCTTTACAAGCTCCTCCGTTTGAACCTATGCATTCTCTGGACATTAAATTACTTTCTTGGAAAGTTCTGTTCCTTTTGGCCATCTCTTCTGCTAGAAGAGTTTCTGAGTTATCTGCTCTTTCTTGTGAATCTCCTTTTCTAATTTTCCATCAGGATAAGGCGGTGTTGCAGACTTCTTTTCAATTTTTACCTAAAGTTGTGAACTCTAACAACATTAGTAGAGAAATTGTGGTTCCTTCATTGTGTCCTAATCCTAAGAATTCTAAGGAAAGATCGTTGCATTCTTTGGATGTAGTTAGAGCTTTGAAATATTATGTTGAAGCCACTAAAGATTTCCGAAAGACTTCTAGTCTATTTGTTATCTTTTCCGGTTCCAGGAAAGGTCAGAAGGCCTCTGCCATCTTGGTTAAAATCTTTGATTCATCATGCTTATGTCAAGTCGGGTAAAACTCCGCCTCAAAGGATTACAGCTCATTCTACTAGGTCAGTTTCTACTTCCTGGGCGTTTAGGAATGAAGCTTCAGTTGATCAGATTTGCAAAGCAGCCACTTGGTCTTCTTTGCATACTTTTACTAAATTCTACCATTTTGATGTGTTTTCTTCTTCTGAAGCAGTTTTTGGTAGAAAAGTACTTCAGGCAGCTGTTTCAGTTTGATTCTTCTGCTTATAATTTCAGGGGTTTTTTTTTCATTATAAGATTAAAACTTTATTTTGGGGTGTGGATTATTTTTTCAGCGGAATTGGCTGTCTTTATTTTATCCCTCCCTCTCTAGTGACTCTTGCGTGGAAGTTCCACATCTTGGGTATTTATTATCCCATACGTCACTAGCTCATGGACTCTTGCTAATTACATGAAAGAAAACATAATTTATGTAAGAACTTACCTGATAAATTCATTTCTTTCATATTAGCAAGAGTCCATGAGGCCCACCCTTTTTTTGTGGTGGTTATGATTTTTTTTGTATAAAGCACAATTATTCCAATTCCTTATTTTTTATGCTTTCGCACTTTTTTCTTATCACCCCACTTCTTGGCTATTCGTTAAACTGATTTGTGGGTGTGGTGAGGGGTGTATTTATAGGCATTTTGAGGTTTGGGAAACTTTGCCCCTCCTGGTAGGAATGTATATCCCATACGTCACTAGCTCATGGACTCTTGCTAATATGAAAGAAATGAATTTATCAGGTAAGTTCTTACATAAATTATGTTTTTTCTGCCCTTGCTTCTAGGTGCAGTAGTTTTTGGATTAACCAATGATATTAGGTTACATTTTGAGATAATTTAACGCTTTTTTGAGCATTTTGGAAAAATTGTTCACTTTTTCTTTTCTTAAAGGCGCAGTACACGTTTTTTCTAAAGTTTATTTTATGCAATAGATGAGTGTTTAAACGACTTTTGTGCTTATTACTAGTCTGTTCAAAATGTCTGACATTGAGGATTCTCATTGTTCTATGTGTTTAGAAGCTATTGTGCAACCCCCTCTTACATTGTATAACTCTTGTATTGAAAGGGCTTACATTGTAAAGACCATATTTTAGGTCAAGAAAGTGTGTCTAAAGATGATTCTCAGTCTGAAGAGAATCGGGATATGCCATCTAATTCTCCCCAAGTGTCACAACCTTTAACGCCCACGCAAGTGATGCCAAGTACCTCAAGTGTGTCTAATTCTTTTACTCTGCAGGATATGGCTGCAGTTATGTCATCTACCCTTACAGAGGTATTATCTAAATTACCAGTGTTGCCGGGTAAACGCAGTAGGTCAGGTATTAATGTAAATACTGAATCCTCTGATGCTTTATTAGCTATTTCCGATGTTCCCTCTCAGTGCTCTGAGTTGGGGATCAGGGAATTACTGTCTGAGGGTGAAATTTCAGATTCAGGGAATGTTTTACCCCAGACAGATAAAGACTGTCATTTAAATTTAAGCTTTAACACCTCCACCTGTTATTTAGGGAGGTTTTAGCGACTCTGGATGATTGTGACCCTTTTATGATTCCTCCAGAGAAATTGTGTAAAATGGATAAATATTTGGAAGTACCTACTTTCACTGATGTTTTTCCGGTTCCTAAGAGAATTTCGGAAATTATTAAAAAGGAATGGGATAGACCAGGTATACCGTTTTTTCCCTCTCCTAATTTTAAGAAAATGTTTCCCATATCAGATACCATTCGGGACTCTTGGCAAACAGTCCCTAAGGTAGAGGGAGCTATATCTACCCTAGCTAAGCGTACTGCTATACCCATTGAGGATAGTTGTGCTTTCAAAGACCCTATGGATAAGAAATTAGAGGGTCTATTAAAAAAATTATTTGTTAATCACGGGTTTCTTTTACAACCTACGGCTTGCATTGTTCCAGTAACTACTGCAACAGCTTTTTGGTTTGAGGCTTTAGAAGAGTCTCTTAAAGTTGAGACTCCATTAGATTACATTTTCAAATATCAATCATCAGGGGGGAACAAGGAGTTATTTAGCGATGATAGAAGTATACAAGATAATCCGTTGGGCGGAGGCCCACTCTTGTCTTTTATCAGCAATCTACATCCCAGGGGTAGAGAACTGGGAAGTGGATTTTCTAAGTCGTCAGACTTTTCATCCGGGGGAGTGGGAACTTCACCCGGAGGTATTTGCCACATTGATTCTCAGATGGGGCAGATCGGAATTGGATTTGATGGCTTTTCAACAGAATGGCAAGCTTCCAAGATACGGATCCCGGTCAAGGGATCCACAGGTCGAACTGATAGATGCCTTGGCAGTGCCTTGGTTGTTCAGCCTAGCTTATGTGTTTCCACCGTTTTCTCTCCTTCCACGCGTGATTGCTCAAATCAAACAGGAGAGAGTGTCAGTAATCCTGATAGTGCCTGCGTGGCCACGCAGGACTTGGTATGCAGATCTAGTGGACATGTCCTCTCTGCCACCGTGGAAACTTCCATTGAGACAGGACCTTCTCATTCAAGGTCCTTTCCAACATCCAAATCTAATTTCTCTACAGCTGACTGCGTGGAGATTGAACGCTTGATTTTATCGAAGCGAGGATTTTCTGATTCGGTCATCAATACTTTGATACAGGCTAGAAAGCCTGTCACTAGAAAAAATTATCATAAGATATGGCGTAAATATCTTTTTTTGGTGTGAGTCCAAGGGTTACTCATGGAGTAAAGTTGGGATTCCTAGGATTTTTGTCTTTTCTCCAAGAAGGATTGGAGAAAGGGTTGTCAGCAAGTTCCTTAAAGGGACAAGTTTCAGCTTTGTCAATTATGTTTCACAAATGTTTGGCAAATGTGCCACATGTTCAGTCTTTTTGTCAGGCTCTATCTAGGATTAAGCCTGTATTTAGACCCATTACTTCTCCCTGGAGTTTGAATTTAGTTCTTCGACTTCTTCAAGGGGTTCCGTTTGAACCCATGCATTCCATAGATATCAAATTGTTATCTTGGAAAATTCTGTTTTTAGTTGCTATTTCTTTCATGTAATTAACAAGAGTCCATGAGCTAGTGACGTATGGGATATACATTCCTACCAGGAGGGGCAAAGTTTCCCAAACCTTAAAATGCCTATAAATACACCCCTCACCACACCCACAAATCAGTTTTACAAACTTTGCCTCCAAGGGAGGTGGTGAAGTAAGTTTGTGCTAGATTCTACGTTGATATGCGCTCCGCAGCAAGTTGGAGCCCGGTTTTCCTCTCAGCGTGCAGTGAATGTCAGAGGGATGTGAGGAGAGTATTGCCTATTGAATGCAGTGATCTCCTTCTACGGGGTCTATTTCATAAGGTTCTCTGTTATCGGTCGTAGAGATTCATCTCTTACCTCCCTTTTCAGATCGACGATATACTCTTATATTTACCATTTCCTCTACTGATTCTCGTTTCAGTACTGGTTTGGCTTTCTACAAACATGTAGATGAGTGTCCTGGGGTAAGTAAGTCTTATTTTCTGTGACACTCTAAGCTATGGTTGGGCACTTTATTTATAAAGTTCTAAATATATGTATTCAAACATTTATTTGCCTTGACTCAGAATGTTCAACTTTCCTTATTTCCAGACAGTCAGTTTCATATTTGGGATTATGCTTTAAATTATCATATTTTGTCTTACCTCAAAAATTTGACTTTTTTCCCTGTGGGCTGTTAGGCTCGCGGGGGCTGAAAATGCTTCATTTTATTGCGTCATTTTTGGCGCGGATTTTTTTGGCGCAAAAATTCATTTCCGTTTCCGGCGTCATACGTGTCGCCGGAAGTTGCGTCATTTTTTGACGTTATTTTGCGCCAAAAATGTCGGCGTTCCGGATGTGGCGTCATTTTTGGCGCCAAAAGCATTTAGGCGCCAAATAATGTGGGCGTCTTATTTGGCGCCAAAAAATATGGGCGTCGCTTTTGTCTCCACATTATTTCAGTCTCATTTTCATTTGCTTCTGGTTGCTAGAAGCTTGATGTTTGGCATTTTTTTCCCATTCCTGAAACTGTCTTATAAGGAATTTGATTTATTTTGCTTTATATGTTGTTTTTTCTCTTACATATTGCAAGATGTCTCACGTTGCATCTGAGCCAGAAGATACTACAGGAAAACCACTGCCTGCTGGATCTACCAAAGCTAAGTGTATCTGCTGTAAACTTTTGGTAGCTATTTCTCCAGCTGTTGTTTGTATTAATTGTCATGACAAACTTGTTAAAGCAGATAATATTTCCTTTAGTGATGTACCATTGCCTGTTGCAGTTCCCTCAACATCTAAGGTGCAGAATGTTCCTGATAACATAAGAGATTTTGTTTCTGAATCCATAAAGAAGGCTTTGTCTGTTATTTCTCCTTCTAGTAAACGTAAAAAGTCTTTTAAATCTTCTCTCTCTACAGATGAATTTTTAAATGAACACCATCATTCTGATTCTTTGGACTCTTCTAGTTCAGAGGATTCTGTCTCAGAGATTGATGCTGATAAATCTTCATATTTATTTAAGATGGAATTTATTCGCTCTTTACTTAAAGAAGTACTAATTGCTTTAGAAATAGAGGATTCTAGTCCTCTTGATACTAATTCTATACGTTTGGATCAGGTTTTTAAAGCTCCTGCGGTTATTCCAGAAGTCTTTCCTGTTCCTAATGCTATTTCTGCAGTAATTGCTAAGGAATGGGATAAATTGGGTAATTCATTTACTCCTTCTAAACGTTTTAAGCAATTATATCCTGTTCCGCCTGACAGGTTAGAATTTTGGGACAAAATCCCTAAAGTTGATGGGGCTATTTCTACCCTTGCTAAACGTACTACCATTCCTACGTCAGATGGTACCTCGTTTAAGGATCCTTTAGATAGAAAAATTGAATCTTTTCTAAGAAAAGCTTATCTATGTTCAGGTAATCTTCTTAGACCTGCTATATCATTGGCTGATGTTGCTGCAGCTTCAACTTTTTGGTTGGAAACTCTAGCGCAACAAGTAACAAATCGTGATTCTCATGATATTATTATTCTTCTCCAGCATGCTAATAATTTCATCTGTGATGCCATTTTTGATATTATTAGAGTTGATGTTAGATTTATGTCTCTGGCTATCTTAGCCAGAAGAGCTTTATGGCTTAAGTCTTGGAATGCTGATATGGCTTCTAAATCAACTCTACTTTCCATTTCTTTCCAGGGAAACAAATTATTTGGTTCTCAGTTGGATTCTATTATTTCAACTGTTACTGGTGGGAAAGGAACTTTTTTACCACAGGATAAAAAGTCTAAAGGTAAAAACAGGGCTAACAATCGTTTTCGTTCCTTTCGTTTCAACAAAGAACAAAAGCCTGATCCTTCGTCCTCAGGAGCAGTTTCAGTTTGGAAACCATCTCCAGTCTGGAATAAATCCAAGCCTGCTAGAAAGGCAAAGCCTGCTTCTAAGTTCACATGAAGGTACGGCCCTCATTCCAGTTCAGCTGGTAGGGGGCAGGTTACGTTTTTTCAAAGAAATTTGGATCAAATCTGTTCACAATCTTTGGATTCAGAACATTGTTTCAGAAGGGTACAGAATTGGTTTCAAGATGAGACCTCCTGCAAAGAGATTTTTTCTTTCCCATGTCCCAGTAAATCCAGTGAAAGCTCAAGCATTTCTGAATTGTGTTTCAGATCTAGAGTTGGCTGGAGTAATTATGTCAGTTCCAGTTCCGGAACAGGGGATGGGGTTTTATTCAAATCTCTTCATTGTACCAAAGAAGGAGAATTCCTTCAGACCAGTTCTGGATCTAAAATTATTGAATCGTTATGTAAGGATACCAACGTTCAAGATGGTAACTGTAAGGACTATATTGCCTTTTGTTCAGCAAGGGAATTATATGTCCACAATAGATTTACAGGATGCATATCTGCATATTCCGATTCATCCAGATCATTATCAGTTCCTGAGATTCTCTTTTCTAGACAAGCATTACCAATTTGTGGCTCTACCGTTTGGCCTTGCTACAGCTCCAAGAATTTTCACAAAGATTCTCGGTGCCCTTCTGTCTGTAATCAGAGAACAGGGTATTGTGGTATTTCCTTATTTGGACGATATCTTGGTACTTGCTCCGTCTTTACATTTAGCAGAGTCTCATACGAATCGACTTGTGTTGTTTCTTCAAGATCATGGTTGGAGGATCAATTTACCAAAAAGTTCTTTGATTCCTCAAACAAGGGTAACCTTTCTGGGTTTCCAGATAGATTCAGTGTCCATGACTCTGTCTTTAACAGACAAGAGACGTCTAAAATTGATTACAGCTTGTCGAAACCTTCAGTCACAATCATTCCCTTCGGTAGCCTTATGCATGGAAATTCTAGGTCTTATGACTGCTGCATCGGACGCGATCCCCTTTGCTCGTTTTCACATGCGACCTCTTCAGCTCTGTATGCTGAACCAATGGTGCAGGGATTACACGAAGATATCTCAATTAATATCTTTAAAACCGATTGTTCGACACTCTCTAACGTGGTGGACAAATCACCATCGTTTAATTCAGGGGGCTTCTTTTGTTCTTCCGACCTGGACTGTAATTTCAACAGATGCAAGTCTCACAGGTTGGGGAGCTGTGTGGGGATCTCTGACGGCACAAGGAGTTTGGGAATCTCAGGAGGTGAGATTACCGATCAATATTTTGGAACTCCGTGCAATTTTCAGAGCTCTTCAGTTTTGGCCTCTTCTGAAGAGAGAATCGTTCATTTGTTTTCAGACAGACAATGTCACAACTGTGGCATACATCAATCATCAAGGAGGGACTCTCAGTCCTCTGGCTATGAAAGAAGTATCTCGAATTTTGGTTTGGGCGGAATCCAGCTCCTGTCTAATCTCTGCGGTTCATATCCCAGGTGTAGACAATTGGGAAGCGGATTATCTCAGTCGCCAAACGTTGCATCCGGGCGAATGGTCTCTTCACCCAGAGGTATTTCTTCAGATTGTTCAATTGTGGGGGCTCCCAGAGATAGATCTGATGGCCTCTCATCTAAACAAGAAACTTCCCAGGTATCTGTCCAGATCCCGGGATCCTCAGGCGGAGGCAGTGGATGTATTATCACTTCCTTGGAAGTATCATCCTGCCTATATCTTTCCGCCTCTAGTTCTTCTTCCAAGAGTAATCTCCAAGATTCTGAAGGAATGCTCGTTTGTTCTGCTGGTAGCTCCGGCATGGCCTCACAGGTTTTGGTATGCGGATCTTGTCCGGATGGCATCTTGCCAGCCATGGACTCTTCCGTTAAGACCAGACCTTCTGTCACAAGGTCCTTTTTTCCATCCGGATCTGAAATCCTTAAATTTAAAGGTATGGAGATTGAACGCTTGATTCTTGGTCATAGAGGTTTCTCTGACTCCGTGATTAATACTATGTTACAGGCTCGTAAATCTGTATCTCGAGAGATATATTATAGAGTCTGGAAGACTTATATTTCATGGTGTCTTTCTCATCATTTTTCTTGGCATTCTTTTAGAATACCGAGAATTTTACAATTTCTTCAGGATGGTTTGGATAAGGGTTTGTCCGCAAGTTCTTTGAAAGGACAAATCTCTGCTCTTTCTGTTCTTTTTCACAGAAAGATTGCTATTCTTCCTGATATTCATTGTTTTGTACAAGCTTTGGTTCGTATAAAACCTGTCATTAAGTCAATTTCTCCTCCTTGGAGTTTGAATTTGGTTCTGGGAGCTCTTCAAGCTCCTCCGTTTGAACCTATGCATTCATTGGACATTAAATTACTTTCTTGGAAAGTTTTGTTCCTTTTGGCCATCTCTTCTGCTAGAAGAGTTTCTGAATTATCTGCTCTTTCGTGTGAGTCTCCTTTTCTGATTTTTCATCAGGATAAGGCGGTGTTGCGAACTTCTTTTGAATTTTTACCTAAAGTTGTGAATTCCAACAACATTAGTAGAGAAATTGTGGTTCCTTCATTATGTCCTAATCCTAAGAATTCTAAGGAGAAATTATTGCATTCTTTGGATGTTGTTAGAGCTTTGAAATATTATGTTGAAGCTACGAAATCTTTCCGTAAGACTTCTAGTCTATTTGTTATCTTTTCCGGTTCTAGGAAAGGCCAGAAAGCTTCTGCCATTTCTTTGGCATCTTGGTTGAAATCTTTAATTCATCTTGCCTATGTTGAGTCGGGTAAAACTCCGCCTCAAAGAATTACAGCTCATTCTACTAGGTCAGTATCTACTTCCTGGGCGTTTAGGAATGAAGCTTCGGTTGACCAGATCTGCAAAGCAGCAACTTGGTCTTCTTTGCATACTTTTACTAAATTCTACCATTTTGATGTATTTTCTTCTTCTGAAGCAGTTTTTGGTAGAAAAGTTCTTCAGGCAGCGGTTTCAGTTTGAATCTTCTGCTTATGTTTTTTGTTAAACTTTATTTTGGGTGTGGATTATTTTCAGCAGGAATTGGCTGTCTTTATTTTATCCCTCCCTCTCTAGTGACTCTTGTGTGGAAAGATCCACATCTTGGGTAGTCATTATCCCATACGTCACTAGCTCATGGACTCTTGTTAATTACATGAAAGAAAACATAATTTATGTAAGAACTTACCTGATAAATTCATTTCTTTCATATTAACAAGAGTCCATGAGGCCCACCCTTTTTTGTGGTGGTTATGATTTTTTTGTATAAAGCACAATTATTCCAATTCCTTATTTTATATGCTTCGCACTTTTTCTTATCACCCCACTTCTTGGCTATTCGTTAAACTGATTTGTGGGTGTGGTGAGGGGTGTATTTATAGGCATTTTAAGGTTTGGGAAACTTTGCCCCTCCTGGTAGGAATGTATATCCCATACGTCACTAGCTCATGGACTCTTGTTAATATGAAAGAAATGAATTTATCAGGTAAGTTCTTACATAAATTATGTTTTCTTCTGCTCGAAGAGTTTCTGAGCTTTCGGCGCTACAGTGTGATTCCCCTTATCTCATTTTTCATTCTGATAAGGTGGTGTTATGTACTAAACCTGATTTTCTTCCTAAGGTTGTTTCAAATAAGAATATTAATTAGGAAATTATTGTTCCTTCCTTGTGTCCTAACCCTTCTTCTAAGAAGGAGCGTATGTTGCATAATTTGGATGTGATCCGTGCCTTAAAGTTTTACTTACAGGCAACTAAGGATTTCCGTCAATCATCTTCATTGTTTATTGTTTATTCCGGAAAAGTTTAGGGGTCAGAAAGCTTCGGCTACCTCTCTTTCTTTTTGGCTGAGAAGTATCATCCGCCTGGCATATGAGACTGCTGGACAGCAGCCTCCTGAAAGAATTACGGCTCATTCTACTAGGGCTGTGGCTTCCACATGGGTTTTTATAAACGATGCATCTGTTGAACAGATTTGTAAGGCTGCGACTTGGTCGTCCCTTAATACTTTTTACAAATTTTACAAATTTGATACTTTTGCTTCTTCTGAGGCTATCTTTGGGAGAAAGGTAAGCGCAGTTTAAAACTTTCTGTTGTATATCTTTGGGAGAAAGGTTCTTCAAGCAGTGGTGCCTTCTGTTTAGGTCTCTGTCTTGTCCCTCCCTTTCATCCGTGTCCTATTGCTTTGGTATTTGTTTCCCACAAGCAAGGATGAAATCCGGGGACTCGTCCTATCTTTGTAAAAGAAAAGTAAATTTATTCTTACCTGATAAATTACTTTCTTTTACGATATGACGAGTCCACGGCCCACCCTGTTATTTTAAGACAGATTTATTTTATATTTTTGAAAAACATCACCTCTGCACCTTTTTAGCCTTTCCTTTTCTCTTCCTATAACCTTCGGCCGAATGGCTGGAGGTGGAGGGGAAGGGAGGGGCTATATATACAGCTCTGCTGTGGTGCTCTTTGCAACTTCCTGTTAGCAGGAGGTTAATATCCCACAAGTAAGGATGAAATCCGTGGACTCGTCATATCTTAAAAGAAAGTAATTTATCAGGTAAGCATAAATTTTTAGTTTTTATTGAAATCAAAAATTAAAAAATGGGTAGGAACATTAAAATAATTGAGAGTAAATGGCTGTTTGTCCACACTGAGGGTTATCTCTTAGGTGCAATGTAGATGACCTTATAAATATTAGGTATATTAAAGAGATTAACACTAACAACTGATAGTTATATATACCCGAGTTCAACAGTGGCGTTGGCTGGATGTAGAAATTCATGTTTAAAATCTTGATTTAGGACACTGACATGGGGTGTATAGAGTAATCCATCTAATTGTATGGTAGCTTGATATAAAGTTAAATCAACCGTGAAATATTAATATAGGTTATTAGTTCGGTAGATATGTTTATGATAGTATGCCATACTGCTATATTGCAGTTAGCAGTATGGGCATGGACACAATATAGGGATATAAGGGAATTTATAGGTGTTATAGCAGGCGGCTATATCTCATAGGTTTAAATACTCGTGGTTTCTATTGCTTCATATTGTGGATACAACTGAGTTATAACCCTGATGTTAGTAAACCTGTTTCCTGCTGATGTCACTTTATGTAATTGCTAATATTCTCTTTAGTGATGCTGCTATATACTGTGCATCAATACCACATTGTTAGTAAAGTGGCTAGCAGATATCAGTATTGGCTGTTTCTTCCCTTATTCCAAAATAGTAACTCTGTGGATTACTGTGACGATGTGCACTCATAGGAGGCAGGTGAGGCACTGCCACACCTGCCATTTGGAGCAGCTGGAAATTAAATAAAAATGTTCACGTCTATAATATTGCGTAATAGAGGCAGCAGGTTCTGCTTTATCTATATTGCGCAATATTATGCATAGATTTATATCACTAGCCGCTCTGCTGCGCCACCCGGTGGAGATTTGTAGCTGCAGCACGGCTGAAAAACCTATTATAGAGGCATCCCCTATGCAGCCTCTTGTTTTGCCGGGAGCCAGTCAACGCCAGTCATGTATGTTCTGGTGATTGACAGCACCAGGAGAATGTACTGACCAGAGTTGTTTGACTCCCTGCTGTGCATGCGCAAAGCGAGGACCACTGTCTGGCGGGAATAGAGTGAGAGACTGAGACTGCTGTGGTGACACTCCTGTTGGGACTCCAGACCTGAGCAGCCCTAAACTGGAAGCCTCTTCAAATTAAAGAGACAGGTGGAGCCGGCTGCCGGACGACATCTTGTTCTAGACCAGATGTCAGCCGCCATGATCAGCTGCTGCCCTGGCCCCTGCCTGAGGAACGGACCGTAACAGTTACACTAAAGTAAAACAGTCTCTTCTTAGTAGTGTACTGAGGTGACGACTCCAACAGGCAGGGATTGTTGTCACTTGCAACTTATCAGGATTTATTTAGCAGCACTTTGTGGGGTCCCGTGCTGTCCTGCTGGTAATTTTACCGTCATAGATTAGAGAGGTTAGACTCACACCTCACATTGTTCCCTCTGTGTTGATAGGCTAGCGTATTTAGCCGCATCAGAAATAGCCAGATATTGACACCGAGGGGACAATGTGAGGTGTGAGTCTAATCTCTTAATAGCTGTCTGCAATCTGTCCACATACAAAACATAGCTCGGCTTTCTCTTTTCTGCTACACCTCGGCTTCCGGGAGCCTTCCTGCACACTGCTGACCATTACCATGGTGATGGCACTAGGCACAGCAACAGATGTAGCCGATATACAGGGGAGACACTACACAAACTGTCACCTCGATCAGGCACAGACAGCACTAGCTGTCAGCATGATTTACCACGGTCACAAGGAATGCTTCAGATGTGAGTGATTCTGTACTCATCAGCAGCTGCTGCCATCCATACACCACCATGAGAAACAAATTCTAGTATATACATACTTTGTTTTTCTTACCCTCATATGCTTCCAAAATATTTAATAAAAAAATATGACATTATTAAAAAAAAAAAGACTGGTACACAGTATTCTATTATTTTATTAGTAATAATAAGCATTTTTCTACTTCTTACCAATGGCAGACCTGGCTAAGCTTGGGAGTTTCATGCTCCATTGAAATTAAACCATCCAAAAAGGGAGCATAGATTTTATTTGACAGCTCACATCAGAAGAGAGAGAGGGAGAGAGAGAAAGTGTGTGTGATAGAGATAAATAGAGAAACAGAGAGAAAGAGAAACAAAAAGAGAGAATGATTATATGTATATGTATCTATATATATATATATATATATATATATAGTGATAGAGAGAATGATTATATGTATATATATATATATATATATATAGAGAGAGAGAGAGAGAATGATTATATGTATGTATGTATATATATATATATATATATATAGAGAGAGAGAGAGAGAGAGAGAGAGAGAGAGAGAATGATTATATGTATATGTATCTATATATATA